>NW_024376440.1:5000-17500 GCF_016808335.1 Panicum virgatum
TAGCTTATAGAAAGAGCGGAAATACTACAACCGATATTGCGACATCTAATCCAAACAGCGTATCAGCGACAACCCTATTCTTTCTTTCCTTCCTATTCCTTCCTTGCTTATTTATTCTATTATTCAGCTTGCTGTTGCAAATAAGTAGTTTGAAGTTCTCTCATATGCAAGTGTTGAATATCCAAGAAAAATGAAGGCAGGCAACGCGCCCTCCCTTCTGCTACCAATCAAAGCAAGGAGTGTTCTTTCTGTCTTTCCTATTAAAATCAAGTTGTTGATTGCATGTCTTAAGCAAAGTAATCAAATAATAAGTTTAGGCTTGTTACAACATATCTCGTCCTGGTTACCTAGGCCAGAATAAGTTGACTACAGATCTTCCCACTTGCTTTGTGCCAGTAAGCACCGAAGATAGTCATATAGTTCTATTTGAAAGAAATAATGTGTTTTCATTGAATAGATGACAATAGATTTCTTGCCTACAGCTTAAATCTTATTTTTCTTAGTTAATTCTTGACTAGTTCTACTGTTAGAATCTCTTTTTTCAGATATTGGGATTATGATCTTATTGGTGGGAGTATCAACACAAAGCTCAGGGGGATAGTTACTAGTACAATCTGCAGATCAAAAGTACCTATAACAATGCTATACTAGGTACAGCCCTAAAGAGACCAAGTATATTTCCTACCATGCTACTTGTATCAAAGTCAAGCCTTTGAATAAATAATTTCAAGTTCTACGTTTCCCTTTGTTCAAAGTCTGTCCAGATAGATAGAAGGCTGTTGGCATGAAAATAAGCACAGCAGCGCCCTTCGTCGCTAGTTCTCACTTCTCGAATCGTTTTCCAACCAGGTACCAGTAGCGTAGACAAAAGTGGCGAAACTCTCATTTCTCTTTTTCTCAAAGTAAAGTCAAAGAATAGTGGTAAATAGAATAAGCCAGAAAAACGAACTTATCCTCAAACAAAGCCAATAGCACCCCACACATCAGAACCAAAGTAGGTAAGATAGTGCCTTCTACCAAAGGTTCTCTAAATTCTCAGGTGTCGAAAGATATGTATTATCCAATAAGGCTCAAACTCTATCTTGTGGTAAGCTAGGGAAATTACAAAGCTGTAGAGCATTAATTGTAGGAGAAGCTGGCTAGCTGTTTGCTCGGTGCTCTGAGGCAAGCTCACTACGATTCAAGAATAGAACCGGAATAGTTAACCAATGGAATAGGTGTAGGCGGTTTGATCGTTTCCTTTTCTCGTAGATAGCTGTACTAGTACTAGTGGCAGTTCGATACTCCCTACTCTAATATTCTAGAATGGGTTGCGTGAGCTTATCAACTTCGTTACATAGTGAATTGAATAAAGGAAATACATTATTTATGAAATTGGGGTATCTACTGATACAAACAAGGTAGAGGGCATGACAGCTTGGCCAGAACCAGCCAATGTCAGAGAACTCCGAGGGTTGAAGGGTTGCTGGGGTTATTACTGGAGGTTTGTACCAGGGTATGGAGCTATCAGCAGGCCTTTAACTGTGTTGTTAAAGAAAGGTGTGTGCGAAGGTGACCAGGCTGACCAAAGGCAGAGAAAAAGAGAGCGCCTCTAGCGCCTAATTCTCAGTCTCATAGCCGTGTGATTCTTGATTTGAGATTGTGTCGGCGTGCCGCCCATGAAAACAGAATCCGCTGATCAGAAATACTTGCTACGCTACGCAATTTTTCTTCGCTGCGCGCCTTCGTTTCGCTTCGCCTAGAACACTGAACTTTGAGCTCAGCCTGACAGATCAGTCAGATCTTAAGGAGGACTCTCTTTACTTTACTCATTGGAAAGCGAGTTGCCTTGATTCAGTAGTCTGATACCTTTGTGGGGGGTAGAACTGGACCCCGGATTGGATGGATGGATCGGCTATAGGTTTTGGATTATGGTAAAATTGCCTTATTAAAGAAAAGAGCTACTCCCTACCCGCCATCTATATCATTGAAAAGCTTCTTGATCAGTTTTCGCTTTGACCTATCGCTCGTCATATGCGTTGTTGCCCGAGAATCCTCATTCAAGGAAATCTACTACTGGGTACGGGTCCGCTTGACTTTCCTTATCATACTATAATAGAAAATAGAATTGCTTCTTCTTTTTCTTGAGGCAGGTGTGGGGATAGCTTTCTTCGAAACAGAGGATACAGATTCGATTGGAAAGGAAGGCTCCGTTATAGCATTATTCTGGAATTCGTATTGGGATTAGATTTGCTGAGGAGCAGTGCCGTTGTACGAAAGGATATCTCGTAACGGAAGGATTGAAACCAGATAAAGTTACTGAAATAACTACCTTTGCTAATGTGCTTTGTCGAACAACCTTGACTAGCTTTCCAGCATGCGCTACTACAGCCTACCTAGCCTCTTCCTCCTCTATTCCATTTCTAGTGCAATATCAGAAGGTATCAAATCCAGCGTATCGAAAGCCCGGTCCGTAATCCCTTCGCCCCGTCTTTGCTTCCCCTCGTGCGCTTCCATATAAATTCCCATTTCATCTACCAGTTGAACTGATTCGATCACTGTCCCATAAGCAGTAGGGACCACGAGTGAGCTTATTTCGTGATCGGCTAGTAGATCCTCATTTCTTCTTCTTTGCAAAGGTCTACTGGGTAGAATAGATCCAATTGATGGCGACACATAAGAACCCAATTATTCCCTTGCTTGTTCTTCCAACATATCTGTAGGCGTGTGTGAATAAGAAAGAGTTGAGCGATGGGTGGGAGTAAACCCTTCTGTTCAAGTAGTAGCCAAGTAGTACCGAAGGAGTATCTCCGAGTTAAGGAGTGCCGAAGGGAAGAAAAACCAAGTGAAAGAAGAAGGACAGATCGCCAGTTACGGATCAGATCAGTACGACACCCGGAAATAGCCCCTTCGATGCTTCCCTTCAAAATGTATAAATCTCAATCGTAAGGGCGAGCTCGGAAAAGATAAACAAAACAGATATGTTGCTTTGCTGATTGGTGCTATTGACTTGTCGGAACTAGGATAAGGGAAAAGTATTGGGTACATTCAGTTTCAGTATCGATAGCTTATCCCGGTATCAGCTCTATTTCCTTTCCTCGGGAATTGTACTGGCTACTATAATAAGTAGTTACAAGATGGAATGCCTTCTCTTTTTAGGTGCGATGTCAACCGAGGCTACAACACCTTTCTCAGGCCTCCCCGACGGGTTCTACCATAGAGGACAACGATAGGCAATAACTCCCCCCCGAACACAGCTTACAACTTTCATCGTACTGTGCTCTCCAAAGAGCAACTCTTCTCAAAATCTCAAAACAAAGGTGCTGAGTTGGAATCCCATTCTAAGGATTCTTGTGGTTCCGGGGCGATCCAGTCACCCGGAGAAGATTTCTTTTCTTTGCTGATTCCTCTCAATGAAATTTGCCATGTTGCACTAAGTTACTTACGGATGTATGCATGCAGTCCGGGAACACTTTGGGGTGAACACCCATCCGAACAAGTAGGGTCAATAGTTCAGCATTTAGGCCTTAACATTTAGCAAAAAACTAATCTTAAACCCAACAAGTGCTCTCCGAACCAAGCTAGATAGTCTCCTATCACTAGGCTCACCAACCAACCTGGACTTTGATTCTTTCTTATTATTCTAACCGGATATCAAAACCATAAGGATTGTTTCCAGCCAATAGTTCCCATATGACATAAGCGCTCTTGGGTGGGGTGGGCCCTCATTCGCCAGGTCTTTGAGTGCCCGTCGTACCACGTGGTTGGTACACTAGGCTGATCGATACTTTACTTTGAGGATCTGGCACCTGCGCCCGACTCGGTCTGCCAGTGAATTTTGGCTCTACGTCCGGTCGTGCGTGGTATGTTAGCGATTCGTACAAATGGAAGGCATCGCGTACGTTAACCTTCCTTTATTGGGCTGGGCCATTCCATCTTTGAGAAGGGGCCCAATCTCGTATTTGATGGTCGGCGTGGCAATATGCTTAGCTTCGTAGACTGGTTTCCCAGCCGTTGCAAAGACTTCGCGAGAACGGTCAGGGGCGCGATTCGCCAAGCTAGGGCAAACAAAGCCGTCCGGCCCTACCAGATTAAGAATGCGAAGGCCTTTCCTTCGAAAGGAGAAAAAAAAAAGAGCTATGCTATTGACCGACCCTTTCGTACTTACTTCGAATCAATAGGCCTATCATTTTTCATGAGGCGGGCCAAATAGAGAATGAAATGCTAAAATAGGGGAAGGGGGGATGGTCGCGCCTTTGATTTTGTTTAAGGGCTGCTCGCCTTACTAAAGTACCAAAGGCTTTCACGGCTGACACCCCTACCTTAGAATCTAAGCCCTTTGAAGCGCCAGTAGTTGTAGCAGTGGGTAAGGCTTTCGTTCAACTCGCTCCGGGTTCCGATCTATATGACCTCCAGACAGTACAAAGTACACCTCTTCCGTAGAGGCAAGCTGGTAGTAACCTAACCTTTTAGAGTCGGGGGAGCCGAGCCCTTAACTCTATCAATAGATAAATCTTCGTGCGTGGCGTGAGTTGGAATCCTAGAAAAGATCGATTGAGACTCCCTCCCCGGTTCCACGAAGATCTCTACGTACTTGTCTAGTCCAGGACAACTGAGATCTTCCGGTCTGCGTGCGTGGGAGCAGCTGAAACAAAGAAGAGTCTGGTCCGCTCTTCATTCAGGCCCCCCCGCCTTACAAATGGGCCGTCCCCCTTAATGAATCGAATGGTCCTTCGACCCTCGTTTGATTCCGACGGCCGGCATAGATGAAATCTCATGAGACCCGCCCACTATTACTAAAAAAAAAAGCCCTGCCCTGGCACCTTCGCTAGACGGAGAGTAAGCGACTTCTATTAGCACCGGACCGTCGAGTCGAATTGATCGTGTCATGTGCAACGTCCATCAATGGTGGTTCATTAATGTCCATAGATTTAGACTCCTTCCCCCTTCCCTTATACGCAAAAGATCGAGAGGGGCCCGAACCAAACCGAGAACGTAAACAGAATTCGACTCACTCTCGTATGGCTCGCCCTCGAGCCCTGGGCGAGTCGGCCGGGTCTTTCCCTTTTGTTCTGTTTCCGCCACGATAAAGACGCACGGAAGAACTATGGTATGCCCAGCGCGTGGAGGATCCGTTGAGAGTGTCCCTTGTCTCGGTAGGGAACAGTACCTATTGTCTTGCAAAATAAAGGTCAGTGCTACGGTCCCCTATTGTTTGATCCAATATTGACCGGTGCGGATCACGTTCTACTACCTCCGGTCCGTGGTTCGACCTCCCGTAGTGGTCCTTGCTTTTCTTTTTGAAAGCTCCGCGGGGCCAATTTTTCGTACTTGCTCAGTGTGCCCCCTTTCGTCGAGTGCCCCGCCCGGTTCACAGGGCTGTTGGCCTACCAAGCAAGCACTTGCCCACAGCTCCTGCCGCCTGCCAAGCGGGCTCCGCGCTCGTTATCCTGACTGTTCTCTCCGCTGGGCCCTTTCCTATTGCTCTAACCATAAGCTATGGCAATTCCAGCTCGCACCCACTCTGGCCCGCCCAGCGAGGCCTGAGTGAGCTCAGTGGTCAGCCCCTGACGTTAGGGGTCTTTCGCTTTTGCCAGATCTATAGAGATATTACGAGTCCTCCGTCCCAGATTCCCTCGCCGCGGCCATCTGGTTCACCGGTACTACCAAAAAGTCTCATGCTTACGTTACTGTGACTGATATATAAGTATGAGATCTCGGACTACGAAGACCCAGTCGTGCTTCTGGTTTCCATTCTCATCATCATATTGAAGGAAACTCCTCGTGCTCTGCCATAAGAACTTGGAGTCCGTATCATGGTGAAGGTAAGGTAACGCTGTGATTCTTGCTCAAAAAACTGACCGAACACGTTCGAGTTATTGGCTCGTCCGACCCGGCAGCATTCATGAGTCGCTCGTTCAACTGTCCCTCGGAGACACGGTCGAGAAGTGCCATGCATGGTCGCCCCCCCCGTCCTTTCTTTCTCTCGGTCCCACCAGGGCGGGCCCCTCTGGGGTAATAAAGAAATGGATAAAAAAAGGGGACTTCTGCTACGGGCTATGCCACCCATTACTTATGAGGGAAGTCGCATCCGTCCCATCGCAAGCACCTACAATGTTATGATCACATTGGTTTACCCTTTTTTGGTAGTTCAACGGACGGTCGCCCCTCCAACAAGAAAAGGTAGAAATATGGAAACTTCTCTGCCATTTAGATCGGAGAATTTATAGAGGAAATCGGGTTTTAAATTTCCAGAAACCACACGATTATATAGCCAAAGGGAATACGCCGCGCCTAAAATCATCCCAAGCGCTGCTAATGTGGCTACTAAGCTATTTCTTTGGAAAGCTCCTACTAAGATTAGAAATTCCCCGATAAAGCTGCTAGTGCCGGGTAAACTCATATTGGCTAAAGTGAAAAAGAAGAAAATGGTAGAGAAATTCGGCATGGTGCTCACTAAACCTCCATAATATCTAACAAGTCGAGTCTTATGTCGGTCATATAGAACACCAACACATAGAAAAAGGGCTGAAGAAACCAGTCCATGACTTAACATAAGTAAAATGCTACCTCCAATTCCCTGTATGTTCGATAGAGCCTAATATTCCCCCGGAGTACGCCGCTTACCCCCCGAACCGTACAAGATAGTTACCACCTATCATACGGCTTTATAACTCCACTTCTTTTTCTGGTTGTTCCGCTCTGTCGGATCGATGGTAGTCTCAGAGATCTGGTAACCTCCGATATTTTTGACAACACGCTTCCTGCTTCTGTTTTGAGTTGCGCATCTTTCTCCCCGGGGCATACTATACTATACTATACTATACTATACTATACTATACTATACTATACTATACTATACTATACTATACTATAGTATCACATCGTAGACCCCCACCCCAACTCTATCTTCCTTATCAGTGAACCGGAACATAGTGCATAGGTACTCTTCGATGCTGCGAGGACGAGACGAGGTGACATACTACGATCACGCACTGAAGTTCTGCCCTTCGGCTCGGCATATGGAACCTCTCAACTGCTCCCTCGGGATAGGTAGGCCCATCCCCCACCCCCCTTTCCCGAGAGGCGGCCGGGCAGTGTTTCCCCAGCGGCCACCCAGTGGCGGCAGAAAACGAAAAAGGGTGGGCTCCGCGCAGTTCGCGTTTTATTGTAAAGAGAGAGCTTTTCATTCTCTTATAGAATATAAGCCCGCGTCCACGCGGGTAAAGCCCAGCGAAGCTGCAGGGAGCACTGAGCAATGAGGGGATGAGGGCGACTCCGCCCACGGGTTGGACCACACCACAGGCAAAAGTCCTTCCACGGCAAGAGAAGGGTGACCGGAACAAGAAAAGGGAGCTAGTCGTTGGAGGGAAGACAAGGCTCGTTCCGTGCGACTCCACAGAAGAGTACGCGCGCTAGAAAAGGCAGCCAGCTTAAAAACGCTAGCTAGCTACTTTTGTAGCCTTTTTTTGTTTGGTTGCCTACGCTTGCTCTCCGGGGCGCGCTACGGCAACACCCCCTGCTTGCTTCTTTCTGTTCGACGCGGAGCTCGCAGCCTCCCCACCCTTGCTTAGCGTTCCACTTGTGATCCTGGAGGATTTGGAGAAATGCGCCCGACCATGAAGAATGGATTTGAGCTTTTCTTTCATGTGAACGGCCCTATCTTGTAAAGAATGGTTTTTCGTGCTATAGACCACGTTGAGAAAGACCAACCAACAACACAAATAAAGACCGTTCCATTTGGGTACCTCGAAAGGGAGGTGCTCTTTATGATGCTACGGGCGGCTGTCCGAAGTGCATGCAATGACGGGCTCAGATAGGATAGGATTGTGCGCGCCGGGCCCTTCGGGTGTCCATATTTTGGCCGACCTTAGCGTAGGCCCCTATGTTATGCGGCCGTAATATTTTTATACCTTCCACCGCTGTTACGCCAGAAATCCAAGGTTCCACACGAGCTCCTGTTCTGCGGCGTGGTGGCAGGACCGCTAGGGGATTGGCTCCGGGTGTAGGTAGGGTCAAATCCGCAGGGGTCATGCAAATACATAGGCCCCTTCCCTTCTGCCGAGTTGTTTAGAAGGCGCTTTCCGTTCTACGGTCCCTCGGAGCGAAGGGTTAGGCAGGTAGTACGGGCCCTCTGACTTCCAGCTATGTGCTGTGTGCGACTCCCGCGAAGCGAATGAAGGGAAGCTCTTCGAGCTTTCTCCGCCAGCGGCTTATGTAGTGGTCGGCATTCCTACGTGCTCCGACTGATCCCCACTGGAGATTATATGAGGGGTCTTGGAAACTGTCGTGACGCTTTGGTGACGAAGGTCACCGGGGTGACTATGGAAGGATTCCGTGGTAGTCTCTGACTCCCTCCAACTCAATCAATATCAAGAACATGTCGTGAGCATGGGGGTTTGGCCGACTACTAAACTCTATACTATTGGCTAGGGCTAGGCTAGTTATAGCTTCTATAGTGAGTGGCCCTTCCGCTTTGATCTAGTTGTAGTTTGTATTGTACTAAATTGAACACATATCAAAGAAAGGCGATCAATCAATAAGTAGTTGCCCTTCTCCGGCCCGGGAAAAGCTGCGAACTCGTTAAACTAGGGGCTTTTTTATTCATGGTCGCTACTGTTGTATTGTATATTGTCGGGGGAAGCTACTGCTTCTACGACAGCTCCGCTTCCTCGTCTTGCTTCTACTTTGCTTGTTTGCGCGAAGGCTTAGAGTCCTTTTCGCTAGGTCCAAATTCGTCAAAGCGAAAGATCTGATCCAACGGAAATCCCGCATATTGAGCGCAGCTGATATGTGGCTACTAGGCGCGATCATCTCACATGCCATAAAAAAAAATACTTCTTTTGGCCCGTCATATAAAGATAGAATAGATATGGATAGAGAGACATTCTATTGATTCGCGAAATGGCTCGTCGATCCAAATGAATCATTCTTCTGGTCTCTCTCTGCCCCCCACCCCAAAACTGACCCACGACACAGCGCCCATTCGTTTCGCGCGCGGGAAGGCAACGAAGTTCAGTTCAAAAGACCGCAGCGGAGTGGAGCAGCCGCGACACGAAGTTCCTTACCTTAGCTGGATCTCGCTGGTGCCACCTAAACGGTAGGTATAGGCGGCGGATGTCTGACGTTTGGAGTTGTCGTTCGTGCACCTGTCCCCAATAGAAGAATGAGTGATCCCTTCCCCTGCGGATCATGGCCTTACCACTAGGTCCCCGATGGCCTGCGGGGGATTCGGTATAGCAGCTCACGTTCGTTTGCGCTGCGCGTTCCCGCTGGACTGGACACGTGTTAGCTGTAGGAAGTATGGTTACGAAAGTCACTTCGGTTCGCCAGTTCAGGCTCAACTCCTCGCTTTACGTTAGCGGACTTACAGGTCGGGCCGGGGCTCCACGCTCTTTCTTTCTGTGTGGGACGATGCCGGGGAATGTGTCGAGGCGGCGAACAACAACAAGACAACTAACTACATTTGCTTTTTCCCTCCATGAGATGAGCCAGTGCATTGGACCGATGGATAATAGAACTGAGCAGGCCAAAAAAGCGCTTGGGCGCTCTACATACGATGTAGACTCCATCAGATACATATCGATTTATTTATGATGGATCCAGAATAGATAGATATCTTGTATCATCAATAGATAGAAAGAGGTCAACCCTTATTATTGATAGATTCCCTTTCGATCTATCAGAACAGATCAGGCCATCTATCAATCGATTTGAAAGGTTCATCTCGCTTTTCGTTCATTTCAGCCACGCCATAATATAATAGCCGCCACAATAAGAAAGAAGCAAGCGAAACAGCTAAAAGCGCTCGCTTCGCCGCGCCCAACTATTCTTATTCACGGGAAAGCCAACCGAAAGATTCGATTCGGACTTCGTAGAGCCGGTGCTGCTGCTGTCTGCGTAGGGCCGTCCCCCACTCCCGTCCCGGGGCGCTAAGGGGTTTTGTTTTAGGAACAGACGGCGGTGTTTTGCTGACGCCTCGAATCGACGCTTTTGTTGCGACATGCTAAGTTTTCTCCCCTATTGCTAGTAGGTTGATGGGTCGCACGCCCGGCACACATGTTTTGGCCTTGCTTGTGTGTCCATAACTCAAAATAGGTGACCTAACGGCCGCCGCCCGACTAAACATACCAATAGTCACCAAATTCATATGGGCTACTGAGGAGTAGGCAATGATCTTCTTAAGATCGATCTGTCTTAAAGTGGTCAAGGAAGTATATATTATAGCAATCGCACTTAGAGTATAAATGAAAGGAGTGAAACAAAGTGTCGCTTCGGGAAACATGGGTATTGAAAATCTTAAAAACCCGTAGGTTCCCAATTTTAAAAGAATTCCTGCCAAGATGACGGATCCAGCCGTAGGTGCCTCTACATGGGCTTCGGGTAACCAAATATGAACTGGTACCATAGGCACTTTGACGGCAAAAGAGGCGAAAAAGGCAATCCATAGAAGGATTTGGCGCCGCTCACTAAATTCAGTGGTTAATAAAATTTGTAAATCGGTGGTTCCTGTTTGGAGAAGAATCAACAGAATAGCTAATAGCATAAAAACGGATCCAAGTAAAGTATATAGGAAAAACTGATATGCAGCCTTGATCTTTCTTTGTCTCGAACCCCATACCCCTATAATGATGGTAGAGTCAGGGGTGGCCCCAAAGCGAAATTGACCGGTGGTGGTTGGTCGAAGCTCCAGTGGGTAGCCACTCCCTTCTCAGGGAACCGTACGTGAGACTTCCGCATCATACGGCTCCGTCCCGAGCTTCCGTCGTCGGCCCTTGGCATTAGACCACTATGCTTGTCTTTTCCGCCTTGACTCTCGAATCTTTTGCTTCTCGGGTGGTGGCGAACAATGCAGCTTGCGTTGCGGGAGATGCCCGCCCGTCGGGCCCGGCCTGCTTCCTGCCCGAAGAAGGCTAGCCGGACTAGTGGTAGGGGACCCGACCGTAAAAAACCCTATTCTCGAACCCTCTGCCGAGCTCTACCCTGCCCGCATTTATTTGGAAGGGGGCCAATGTCTCCACCTGCTGCCAACAGTCTTTCTTCGGAATTCTACTGAACGGGTCGATCCTCCCCTCCGTTTGTTTTAGCAACTTATCCTAAGGTCTCTTCGCCAAGAACTCTCCGGCAACGACAGAGGAACTAACCTGCCTGCTGTGGCGGGGCGGCTTTTTTTTTAAACAATAAGACCTGGACGATTATCCCTACCCTCGGTAGCTTACGAGTTTACGTCCATCCCTGGTCGGGTACAGTTTCCTTTATTTTTATCCCTTGTAGCCGTTACCCGAATTCGCGCAAGTGTGTCCACACCCCCCCTGACTTGACGAGGAATCCATTCTCGCGAACAAACACACCCCCTACACACACCTAGGAGCACCCCTTCCTGCATATCCATACAAGACCAGAGTAGGCGGGTCGAGGTCCTACGAGGTACCCACTACTCGGAGTACCCTCCCACCAAAAAAAGATGTGTGGTTCGGTGGTTCGACCAGAAATGCTATGCTTACGCACAAGACTACCCCTCTTCCCGAAAGCTTCGCGGGGACCTTTACTACTTTACGACGACGGGGGACCGCCCGTAGGGGGTTTACTGCACAAGGCCCCTGCAGAGGAAAAGCTTGATCCCAGCGAATAGAAGATGCTCAGCTCCGCACAACATAGGGATTGGCACGCTTTCGGAAAGAACATAGAATAGTAGAGGATCCAGCATGCAGGACACGGCGATCATTAGAAATTCACGAATTAGAAATGCTGTAATATACTCTTTCCCGAAACTTCTCATACCAGACCAACCCACTGAAATGCAAATAGGGATCAGAAATGTGGTCAATATCACGAAGAATAATGAAAGACCGTCTATACCCATATACAAATGGATGTTTTCATAAGGAAGCCATCGAAGGCTTTCCACAAATTGAGAATTGGCCGTAGAAGGATCGAATTGTATCCGAGGAACAGGGGGATACAAAAAAGTAATAAGAGAAACGCACAGACCAATCAATCGTATCAGTCTTATTGAAGAATTTGGAATGAAAAGAGGAGTAATGCTTCCTAGCACGGGACAGAGAATAGGACCACTTAGATCGAAATAGCATTCACTGAAATGTTCTAACATAGAGTAGAATCGAACATTGAAAAGATTAGTTGACAACAGTCAATCAAAAGATGGGGCGCCAAATTACTAAACAATAGGGGTCTTTCTGTGCAAGTCAGCTGAACACCGTAATTGATGAGTGAGTAGGTGGGTTAGGTGCACCCCTCGCCCAGTGGGAAGTCATGAGGCTAGCCCCCCCTGAATGAAGAAGTAGTGGGGCCCCCTGCCCGCCCACGTATGCGCCTTTATTTAGATTCTAACTAAATATTATACTGAACTTTATCCGGGAATCTTTCTAAAGAATCCATCTGGCAAAACGCAATTTGTCGATTTCAATTTAAGGTACACCTTGCCTTTTTCAGGTAGCTTTGTTACGCCTATTCAGCTAGGTGGGGCATTGGTCATAGCCGAAGTCGAAGGAAAAAAATAA
>NW_024376440.1:22500-58568 GCF_016808335.1 Panicum virgatum
GGTGACTCTTGCCTCCCTCGAAGGAGCCAGTTTTGAATAAGGACCTTGTCTTTCAAGCTGGAAGTAGCTCCTACACCCGATCCCATTCCATTGACTTCGATCTCTGTAGATCCTACTCACAATCTTTTGGTGAGGGGACTAAGGCTTCTCTGACTGTGACTCCTACATCTGCTTGACCAGTGATTTCCCTGATTTGGCGCTTAATCGTAGGAATAGTATTTATTGAATTTGCATTTCAATGCTATGATAACAATATGGAACTTAGGAGATGTCCTAATGTGGCATGATACTTCTATTGGAAAAGAAACCACTTCCATTGCTAGCAAAGCTCAGGAGGGATGGAATTGATTCTGTTGAATCAAATCAGTCATACGAAAACTTTCAATAAGCTTTGCTCGAACTTTCTTACTTATAATGGGCTTTGGCAAAAGTAGTATTTCACTTGTTCCCTCCCATGTGGAATTAAGCAATGAATTAACACAAACAACTTAAAGCTTAACCCAAGATGAGGTGGAGCCTTACCCCGACACAAGGTGGGACCCTCCCATTAGGATAGTGGGCTTAGTCAGACCAACATAGGTTGTCAACCAAAAAGGAGAAGCTCCCGTTATTGTTGGTTTATGGATATCCTAACCTAAGACGAGAGGATTGGGCTTAGAACAAGACCTTTCGGTGGATATGATCACATCTTCATGACAAGAGGTGTACACCTTTGGCCTCACTCAAGGTAATGGGTGACCAAACCTAACGAGTCTAAACAAATTGGATCTTATTGTGTGACAAAAACAGAGATTGGGAATGCTTGGCAGGTATTTGAGTGGCCAACCAGTAAATTAGGGAAATCAAACACATAAAGAAGTTTTCTTTCCAAGCCTGGTAACACCACACTTAAGTAAGTCGATTCAGATTAGCCAACAAGCTAATCCATTAACTCAGTCAACTCTTTCTGGTAAAAGTGCTCATCACTACTACATTATATAATATAGTAAATTACAGACAACACTCAATGCTAATGAGTGGATCAAGTCATTTACTAGTCAATGAACTGACTAAACCCTGTCTGTTCTGGGAATTGACCCACTTAACTATACTCTTAGGGCAAGCCGCCCTGTGGTAATTAACTCCGTAAAATCTGTATCAGTCTTGAGGCAATTTGGAAATGCTAGACAAAGATATTAATCAGAGTCAGTCAATTCCCTAGCTACAGTTAATATGAAAAATCCCGGGTAGGTAATTCAAACACGCCCCACCCAATAGGTGAATCTTTCAAAGTGTGGGAAATCTCCCCTTTCTTCAATCCTAGAATCGATGCCTAAGAAAAAGGGTATATCTATGAAAATGCTCAACCCATTCATGCGATTCAATCCTCTGCTCTGATTCTATTAAAAAGGAAACACTCCACTAAGTCGTACACACTCCCCAATAAGTCTGGTAATTAATTCGTTCAAATCAATGCTCGGTGCAGCAGGTAATGTAACTTAATCAATCGCAAGCGGCAAAAGAACTCAAACTCAATCCACAATCCGTCTCGCTCGTCTGGGAAAGAAGAGCAGGCTGTTAGGCAAGCCGGCTTTAATACAACCTCTAGGGAAGCCAGGAAAGTTGGTATATACTTTGTACCAAACTTTTGAAACAGTTTGAATTCTCCAATAAGGAAGAAATGAAAAAGCTAGGCCGAAGGATGAGATGGCATTTCAAGAGAATAGTCGATCAGTATGGCAGGAAGAGGTCTCTTTGTCAAATCCTCTATCATCTAAAGCTGGGTCAGAAACTTCCTTTAGGAGCAGAAGAATTTGCAGGCCGTAGGACAAAGCTTCCATTCTCGAAGAAACTAGCCAAGTTTGAAAACACTTAAGAGGGCTGGGTATTGAAAGAGTCTGGCAGGAAGAAGTATAGTACCAAGCGGCAGTAAGCCTCGGTTCGAATTAGCAGAGAGGTCAGTTTTAGGAGGTCGGTGTCCAGTGGAGTTCCGCGATAAACTAAAAGTAATACATACCTATTTGTTGCGATGTGATTGCTTCGCACCTTTCAATATTTCTTTGACTTCTAGTGCTATCTTCCATCCGTTCCAGTTCATGGATCTTCTTCTTGTTGTAGAACGAGAATTGGATGGATTCCTATAGTTCTCTATTTGCAAATTCATTACTTAATAACGATCTTATAGGCTTTGTCTCAGGCGGATCTGGAGCGACTGGATTGAACAGAAAGTACATACACACACTAACACATCATAAAAGGAAAAAGACAGAATACCAACCTTTAGAACAAAAATTGAAGGGGGGTTAAGAAAACCCTTCAATTTTGTCTTTTCTGGACAATGCATCAGCTGCCCTATTCTCCACACCTTTCTTGTATTGTATTGTGTAATCCAACCTCAATAGCTTGCACAGCCCTTTGTGTTGTAATGTGTGGTTCAATCTTTGAACAACCCATATATGAAAATCGAAAAAAAGAGCTAAAGTAGTAAGCCCAGGTTGAGGTGAGCAATAACAAGTATAGGCTAGCCAAGGTAGTGATAGGCAAAGACGATAAAGAAGTCTAGTGATTGGGAATTCATAGCCAAATAGAGCAAAGCAATAGGCAAGATCAGGAAAAGCTTGATTCGTGGCATCTGACTAGGTAAAGTCTCGGGCGAGATATGCTTGAACTTATAACGTTGTCTCGGGTGTATAAGATTTCTTAGAGTCTTTGTATCCATACGTATGAGCACGAGCCTTTTTCCTCGTTTTGTAGTAAAAGAAATACGAGGATTTCCGTTTCTAGCTACTTTATCTTTGGGACGTGGGCACTCATCGTTCTGGTTATTCGTCGGGGTGGTCCGGTTAGACCAAAAGAAGCCATGGTAATAGTGGAAGAGGATAGTAAGCCTATGACTCCGCCGCTAACCGGGAGAGTGAGTAAGTAATTCCCTTGTATGTATGGAATAGTACCACCGTGTTGTAGGCAAAGCAGTCCGGTATATTTCATGAAAAGTAAGTTCGCGTGCCGCCTATAGTAAGAATGGAATTATAAGTCGTGAAAAGTCTTAATTAGAAGAAAACTTGACAAATGACGTGATAGAGTTACGTAAGTACCCCTATTTCTATCTCCTCGTGCCCTTTCTTGTAGTAGTTGGTCTACCTTCTAATCCCTTTTTTCAAGAGCTAGAGATTGGATTTCCAATCCCAGGTTTCCAGGCGGGAATAAAGGTATATTTCAAGCCCACGCTCTAACCAATCAGTAGTTCCCCAGGAGTAGGAGTCCTTGCTAAATCAGCAAATAGCTAGAGTAAGGGAAGAAAGGAGAGAACCTTTAAAAAAGAGGGAAAGAAAGAAGAGCGGAAACTAGAACTGGAATAAAGCAATTCACGAAGAGTACCTAAAGCCATATGTCTTCACCCTGCTTCTTTTTCTCCTTGTCTTTTGCTGAGCTAGGCCCTGAGTCTCTTGTGTGGGGAGTAGAGAGAGTTGCTTACTATACGAAAAGTCCACTAGTATGGATTGATCACTAGCCCTTACTATCAGTCACTGATTCAAGAACGAATACCGATACAACCCTTCAGTTAGGACGCTAAACAGTAATGGCTCATCATTCAGTAAAGTCGCAAAACAGCAATGTGCCCTCCTTCTAACTAGTAATAGCCTTGGGCCTTTTACAAGATCACAGTGGGAAGAGTCCCGGCCTATCTTCAGACCACGAGTGGCGGACTCTGTTATGAACCCTGAGATAATTGTCTAAATTAAGACATGGTGTCTCGCAATCTGTCTTTTCTAGCGTAAACGACTCATACTTATTTTCTTTCATATACTGTTTCTTTGAAAAAAGTAATAAAGATCTCGGAACATAAAGTGATCCATGTTAGGTTGCACGAATCGCATTTCAATAGTAAAGCGCGGGGTATCTTTTGGCCGAAAAACCACTTTTCTTTTTAACATCATTGAACATAGAAAAGAATTCTCAAGAAAGTTGCATCAAAGAAAGAGAACAACTAACCATAACCCACCATATTAAGGTATGGACGGTTATCCATTTAAAACCAAGAATTGAAACCATGACGTGCATGCCAACTTTGATGTGATGCCGGTGAGTTAGGAAATTAAGAGAAGATTACCAGATCTTGTGGACATTCCAGTTCAAGGTTAGTCTTTTCGTTCGTAACAAACAAGCTTTTTGTGCTCGTAACATTAGTAGTTACTCGCTCGGATTGAGCGCTAGCGCGAAAGCCGGTGCGCGTGCCGGCGCATCCTATTCTTGCTGTAGTTACTCACTGGGAGTCGAAATAGACGATAGGCAGTAAACTGGGCCGTGGACCTAGTATCTTATTTATTGTGTATGGCATATTATAAGGTAGGCATCTGGGGAGGATAAGTACCAGAATCGGACAGGTGAGTAGTTCATGGGTTTTGCGTAGGAAGTTGTTTACAAGCTAGGCATATTAGGCAAGTATATGATTTGAAGAAGCACAGGCCATAAAAAGTAGTTGGTAAGGTAGTAGACACGGAGTAGCAGAGAGAGAAAGACCGGAACTTGTCAAAAACAAGCAAGCGTCAGAATAGAGCCAGCAAGCTTGGAATGGAGATTCGCGGCAGGCAAGGCCATGTTGGTCAGTAGACAAGGAAACTATAGTAGGTCGAGTTCTTAGTTCAACATTGAAGTAGGCATTTTCACGTACGAAGCCTACGAAGCTAGTACTACGAGACGAGCGGTACCAAATCGCATAACCAAAGCAAAGCTACGGCTACGGATTCCTTTCAAAATCCAATAGCTGCTCCTTCCTTGCAAAAAGGAATTAAATACCCCAGGCAAATCCACTTCTCGTTTCGGGGTTGGCAAGTCCCTAGATTCTGTTCATATGCTTCCTATCCGGAACATCGATAGCGATGATATTCCTAGCGAGCGAAGGCAAAGAAGAATATGACGTACGAGGACTACGATTCGTAGATTTTCTAGTTGTATCCAAGCAATCCCTACCTTCTCTTCCTATTCCTAAGGCTTTAACTATAAGTTAGTTGTAAGGGGATATCGATCAGGCAGGGGCGGGCTATATGAAAAGGTTCGGAGCAAAGAGGCAGCTCTAAAGGAACTTAGTACCGAAGTGAGAGTAAGGAACGTTCAATAACTCAACTTGTTCGAGGGAGGTTGTCGGAATGTCTCTGGAATCCTTGCTAGATTCTTTCTAGTTTCCTAGGAGTGTAATCCGCGAATAACAATAAGGAAGGGTGGGAAGTAAAGGGTTTATGAGTCAAAGGAGGCAGAACATAAAGAAAATCTGCATCGTTGTTATCGGAACTACTATTCTTCTTCATCATATCCAAACCTTCCGAGCTTTCCATTTAAAGAAGGGCGCAGCAAAAGGCTAAATCTTGGAAGCATAGCAGGATATATGAAGACAGATCCCCTACCATTATTCGGCTAGCTAGGCTAACAGGCCGAATCCTAGTTCAAGGAGATATGGGCAAGATTCAGGGCGATGTGCCAAATAAGGTGATTGCCATGATAAGCAGATGGACATTAAAAATTAGGGAATCCTTATTTGTCCAGTTAGCGGTAAAAACCTTTGAGAAGGGTCCGTGAACCAGTCAGCAGATGACTATACCAGTAATGCAGTAGACTCAGTAAATGTCTGAGGAAGACGCACGCGCCTGGTAGCGCACCAGAATGAATTTACCCCAATTAGCCGCCTATTGGGAAAGATAATAGCAGGCTCAGTCCTAACTGGAGCGTATACGGGTATGGTTCAAGTCGAGCCAAGCCCTATATCAGTACTAAACAGAGTTAATTATACAGTCATCATACAGTTGTATGCTGTTCGGTGTGGACTGCGTGGTCTCAGAATGAACTGGATAATAGTAACATGGTTGTATCTAACGTGTCGGTGTGAATGGATTCAGATCTAAATTACTGAACCACAGAAACAGTAAATACAGAATGGATGCCCCAAACGCATAATTATTAATGGTACTTAAGACGCTAAAGGGAGACTTGAGTCATGAGTCTTGAATAGACCAACCAATCTCACGGTGTCACAAGTAAATTTCTTTTCTGGTATATATACTAAGCTCGAGGCTTTGATAATAAATAAAAAGTATCGTCAGAATCCATACTAAGATAGTATCCAGTAATCCAACTCTGGTACGAAACCTTGAACTACTTGACATGTGTAAGTTATCTCGGTATACGCAGAGGATGAGTGATGATTGAGGAAGATTCAGTACATGCTGCGATGTGTTTAGCGGAAACCCCTACTGGACAACGAGACTAGTAGAGTTGGACCGATAATCTTATAGAGAACAGCTCTATCACCATGAGAGTTCTATGGAGGAAAGAATGTCTTGTAAAGACCTATAATATTCTGATGGAATACCTAATGGGACGTGGATTAGACTGTTACTCCCCCACCAACAGAACGTAAAACGATCAGCTTAATTCATATCCTGAATTAACCTGAGATTCTGAATATAGACTTGCCGTAGAAAGAACTCTCAGAGTGTGCAGCCGGCCGGATAGGAGATGAGACTTGGGAAAAGTGCACCCTGCGGAGAAAGCGATAGAAAGAGTAATCAGCATGAAATCCAGTCTCCTTGCTCCTACTACCGTAGTTGATAAGAATGTTCTCGGTAGAGAGAAGGCGCGCAGCGAGGAGGGAATTCCTTTATTATTTTCAGAGAATCACCAAGGGAAAGTCGTTTCGGCCCTACCAATAGTGGGTCAAGGTGGGCTCGGGAAAACTACCATTGCGCGGATTGTTTACAATGAGAAGAGAGTAAAAGATCGTTTTTCTTTGGATGGATTTCTACAATGATTGCAGTATTGAAAAGATCACTATCGAATGTTTCTCTTCTTTTATAGAAACCACTTTGACTATCGGAAACCCGAGTTTTCTACAAAATCAACTCGTGGAGGTGGGAAGAAGGTCTTTCTTGTGCTTGATGTAGTCTCTTTGAAAGAAGCAGGCTGTATAAAATAAGCCAAAAAGAGTAGTCTTGAAAAAGTCCCAGGAGTATCCTTCTTCGTTGCTAAGCCAGTGACCAGAACTAGCCTTTAGGCAATCGAAAGGGAATGCTTCCGCTTAGTCACAGTCCTACCCTTTCTATACCTGCTGATTCCCTGGCTTCCTAGCCATAGTTTGATCTCGTGAAGAACCACTCTTCTTGGCTTCCATGCCTAATTTTCATAGCCTTTTCCTCTTCGGAGCTGCAACTATGTTAAGTGAAGGTCCTACTCTCGGAATTGTCACAACTCTAGTCCTCTAGTAATTTCGTTGATGAAAAAGAATGAGAACTCTTTCTCTTTTGCCATAAATCAACATAAATGTCCTTTTGGGCGGCCTGTCCCTGTCCGGTTGAGTGGTATGCTTTAGACCTACGGTATTCGTATTGAAGGTAGAGATTCAGTGGGTTTTTTAGATATATCAACCTCCATTCTTTCTTTTCTATGTGATTCCGGATGTTTGGCTGGCTCAATGCCCCTAATGATTGGCAAGCCCAGGAATTGGCTTTTTCACCGTAGGTGGCAATAGGCTTTGAAAGGTTAGATACATACCGCTCATCACGTACCTTCCTCGTACCTCGAGGGTAGGGATAAAGGTTCCCCATGGCTTTGTTGGCTTTGCCATCATAAAATGCTTAAAGGCTGCGGCGCTTTTCGTGTAGGTACACTTCGATGTCCAATATCGATTGACAGGGCCAAATCCCCGCTTTATCCCCACACAGTTCTTGCATTTCAGGGTGGTATTGGGCGAAGGGGAATAGCTAGCTTACGAAGGGATCCTACTTATTGACTTAGGGCGGACGAAGGGAGCACCACCCGAGATGGCTTTATTAAAAGCAATAGCTTCCAGTAGACTTCCTATCTCCAAAGAGGTAATATTCCCCATCTTCTGCATCCGTCAAGAAAGCAGCTTACTCTCATCATTCCTTTGCTTTCCATGCAAATGGTAAATGACATAGAAAAAGATGAATGTCTTCCTTGGCTTCATCTCGTGAAACTACAAGCTAGGATCCTTCCTTCACTCACACCCGCGTTGAATTGCTTGATCGGCCCGGGCAAGGAAATATACTCTATTTTCAGTTGATGCTGGTGGGCTAGAATAATACTAATAAGTAAGGGGCAGAGCGACTAACTTAAACACGTGTTTAGGTTGCGGCCCAAAGCTTAATATCCAGGGTGCCTAGGTTGAGCAGCTCGAGTGTAAGCGTAAAGCCACTCTACTAAAGGAGCGATTCAGCGAAGACATTTAAGGAAGCGTAGTGAAGTGATCCTTTGTCCCATAGGGTTCCGTCCCACCCAGTGGGAGCCCTGCCCTAGTACCAAGCTTGTTCATTTCCTATCCCCAGCCCATCCCATATACCTATTTCCCTAGGCCTAAAAATCCAATAAAAGAAAAGAAATCCACTCATGCCTATGTGGCCGGCCTATTCAAAGTTAAGCAAAGAGAGATGATAGTTCAGGAAGGAGAGCAGCTTCTCGAGAATCGGCGTATAGTTTATAGGTTAGTTACCTAGTAGAGTGAAGTTCCCACTACTGGTTATGTCATCAATCACCTTTCTTTGATGTTTACTCTGACTCTGAGTGGTTAGAAGATCAGCAGCTAACCTATTTTCATTTCTAACTTACCACCTGTATCTCCGGAAACGAAAACCGGAAATGACAATCCTTTCAACTGTCTGTACAAAATTACTTTGTACGAATGCACATCTCGGCCGTCGGGTAGCTGCTCACCATTTTAAAGTCTATATCCGTGGTTCCAGAAATGGAATTGCTATTCTCGATTCAGACAAGACACTGATTTGTTTACGAAACGCTCTTCATTTTATAGGATCTCTCATTCGTCAAAATGGCCGTTCCTTCTTTTTAAAGACTAATCATTTCTTTATATATTTGATAATGGAAAAAATGATATATTCGATAATGGAAAAAATGGGGAGCTGTATCAATGATTCTCAATGGAAGATCGGGGCTTTTTTGACCAATTCTTATGCTAATCCTAAGAAATTCCGTTCAAGAAAGAAGAAAATCCATTTTGGGTTGAACCAACAACCTGATTGTGTGGTTATTCCGAATCCAGATAGAAAGTCATCGGTCATACTGGAAGCTAATCGATCACAAATACCGATTGCATCCTTAGTTGATTCTACGATCCCATGGGAATCCAATAAAAGAATCACTTATCCCATCCCAGCAAATGATACTATACAGTTCATATATCTATTTCGTCATTCGATCACGAAAACAGTGATTCTTGAACGGCCAAGAATCACAGCAAGTGAAGCGGGTACTAGGTCCGGGGGCGGGAGGTACCTAGCCTCTGCCTCTGACCCAAAAGGGGGGAATAGGTTTAAAAATACCTTTTTCCTTTTTTATTTAAAATGTAAAATCCTCCTTTCCTGGGTCGTCGGCTATTTGGGAAAAAGGAGGAAAATCACTATTCTTTTTGTATTTTCCGTAGCTGTTGTAGGTCTCCTTCTTTGGCTTTTTCCGGGGGTCACGGAGCTCTTTCTGGAGCTACTCAAGGAGCTCTTTCCGAAGCTACTCAAGGACCTCTTGAATGTTGTCATGACATGGGTACTTTTTCTACTCCAGTCCCTCTTCGAGGGATTTCAGGAGGCCCGCAGAGCGACCCTGGGAGGAATGGATAAAGAAAGTCCCTCCTGCTCCGAGGGCGAAACAGCCCTTAAGGAGGAAGAGCCCACCGTCCTCCATATGGAGGACGAGGACTGGAACGCCCTCTCGCCCATACAAGAGATCCCCCCTTTCCACTCTCCGGAAAGGGGGGAGGTTGCCCCTAACAACCCGGTTCCAGCGGGACCTGCTGCTCCTGCTGCTCCACCGGCCCCAGCAGCTGCTCCTGCTGCTCCAGCGGGCAACCCCGATGGAGCAGCAGGAGCAGCTGCTGCTCCACCGGCCCCAGCAGCTGCTCCCGAGCAGCCTCTGAGTGCCAAAGACAGAATATTTTTCAACTTAACTCAATTGCATGGGTCCTTGAGCCCAGAGGAAGCTTTTTTTGGGTCCTTGAGCCCGGAGGAATTTCTAGACTTAACAAATGAGATTTATGAAAAAAAAGAGAGCATACTGGAAGAACTTAGACGTTTAACTGGCCCAGTTAATGGCCAAATACTTTGGCAAGATGATACCTCTGGAAATACAATCCGAAACCCGCAAAGCGGTAAAGAATATGATCCAAGTATGTTGAGTATGATTCTTGATAGTTTGCGGCAACATGGACGAAATAGTAAATATTATAAAAGATTCCTCAATGATAGGATTGATACCCTAAAAAAAAATGAATTAATTAATTTAGAACTTAATGATCCTTCAATGGAGGAATTGGATCCATTGAATCAAGTCAAGCTACTAACTAACTGACGTTAAATGGAGAAGGGAGGAGGATAACAGACGTTAAATGGAGAAGGGGGGAGGATAAAAAAAGAACTACGAAAGCAACCCTGATCTTTCTTCTATGAAGAAAGTACGTAGGCACTCCTCAGCGAGGACGCGGGTTTCAAAGTCGGTTCTACACATTCGAGAAGACACACCGGCTGGATCAGAATTCTATCGGTCGCGGAGTCGGCGGACGGCTCTGCTCCAACTTCATCGAGGTGAGACGCAATCTCCATGGCTCCATGTATTTTGCATGCTCTAGCGTATGTAGTGTTTCCTTCGTTAGTTTCATTCATTTCAGTTCGTTTCTAGTTGCTTGCTGTTTTTGGCTTGCCCCGTACCTTTATTTGCCTTGCATGGTTTGCCATTTTCATCCTGCTGTGAAACCAATGTATATAGCTTTCATTACTTGCTTGATAAAGCCTTAATAAATTGCTAGGTGGATAAGTGTATCGCTATGATTGGCTATAAGTCAAAGAATTCAAGTTACACTATGCTGGAAAACAAGCTAATATAAGAGAACCAGTAGCTTAATTGATATCTCAACGTATGAGTGATCTGTTATTGTAAAATGCTCATATAAAATAAATGCGGTTGAATTGTGATGGTGTCTGCCTACTTGTAGTTTGTATTTGCAGTTTAGATGATGTTTTATGATTCCTCAGTTCATTTGATTTCCTATTCAAGAAAGCAGTTGATCCCTTAGGGAACGCCGTCCTCGAGCCTTCACCGACACCCACTGAGAACTTCCAGCGCGAAGAACGCCCTCTCACAAATAATGAAGAGAGAAGGCTCGAGAAAGCTTTGCAACTTAAGCAAGAGATATCTGATCTATTGCAGAACATCGCAATAGATAATGGGGAGTCCTTCGCTAATGAAACCCCCTCCGATCTAACGGGGGCTGCCCTTAACTGGAAAGACTGCTTATGCCCTGAAAGGCTGAGCCGAATCAAAAGAAGCCTGGAATTCCACCAACAGAAATCTTCCTTTTATGGACGGGTAAGTAAGTGGGTCACATCCGAAAGGCGGATTCGGAGAGGGCCGCAATGAAGTGTGCCGAATTTCTAGAATTTCTTAGAGAAGAAAGTCGGCCTTAAGTGACCAACAAGTGTAACCGGATTTAAATTGGATTTTCATAAAATATCTTCAAATCTCATTCGTTTTCTAGTGTCTAACGAGGCAAAGAACTACATATGGTCTGATACTTACTTCCTTGAAAAGAGGAAGATAAGTTATGTAGGCAGTAGCCGTTTCAGAAATGTAGTGGTTGCTCGACCAAAGCCGGTCAAAGAATCGATTATAGATAGAATCCTTTTTTTAAGCAATACCGCTTCGTTATTGGTATGTTTATGTTATATAGTAAACGGATCAAAGGGATATCCTCTGGCATTAGAGAATATTCATCTTGACAAGAAATTATCTATATGTTAAGATATCTCTGACAAGGGCTATAGCTCAGTTCGGTAGAGCAACTCGCTTACACGTGCGCCAATGCTTTTCAAGGGAACTTATTATGCAATGGACATAATTGACCTTATTGCAAAATCAATGTCTTACTTCATGGATTCGAAAGAATAGGAGAACAGTAGCCTGACAAACAGTCGGTTCAGTCCGATTCAGGTGCCTAATCAAATAGAACCCCTATTGATTTGCTAGTTGATAAGGTAAATATCCAGCCCACTCAATGCTAGGCGTAATGAGGATAAGGGCCTCCAAAAAACTTCTTTTCGTTCTATGAACTTTAAGGTGTATGAAGTCTCATAGTAAACTCTTGCAGCGGAACGATAGAGACTCCATTTCACTTAGGTTGATTTCATTTAGGCCGGAGGCAGACCTAAGTCAAGGTAATCCTCCTTTGAAACACTGCCAGTATGAAGAATCAAAAATTGCAAATTAGCGGGTTCAAAGAAAGTTCAAACTGACCTGTCCCATCTCAACAAGTGCAATTTCTTTCAGGCTTATTCACTGAAATATTAGAAACCCTTTTTTCTTTCGCTTCGCTCTTCACTTACTTCATATCCAACTATTGATAGCCGGCCTAGTTTCAAAGGATACCCAGGGCGCTAAGCATGAATAGGAGTTTTGACAGTGAAAAACAGCAATCAGTATAAGAACAAAAACAAATAGTAGAAAGGAGTTAACTTGGGTATAGGTTTCTAGCTTGGGTGGGAGGACTCACTCACTAGGGAGGTAGCCGCAAAAATAGGAAACATAGGGAGTAGCTGCAATAGATAATAGGAAAGTAGGTGTAAGCAGCTACCCGATAGAAGTCTAACGAAAGTAGGAAAGAGTTTATTGAGTGACTTGAGGGTAACGAAACCACTATCTATATAGATAGGATTTCCTATGCATAAGATTTCAGAGTAGTACTTGAAGCTTAGCACTAGCATTGGCATTTAGTAGTAGTTCTGGCAATGAGTGACTACCTCTATATACCTTGCTCAGGGAAAGGAATAGGCATATTTCTAAAAAGGATAAGCTGGCAAGCACAGGTTTCTAAACAGGAGTTAGGTATGGGTTGTGTGATTTGAACGACCAAGTAACGGATACAAGACATAGGCCCACTATAAAAAGGAGTTCATTTTTGCGTAACGGTGCAGTACCGGTATATCCATATGGTTTAGGTCAAGTAGTTGGATAAGCTGGATAGGTCAACAAGTGAGTACGTTGAGGGAGCCGTAGTTGATTTGTTTTTTCGTTTTCACGGGCAGAGACAGGTATAGTTGTTTTTACAAGGGCTATTGTTTAGCCAATAGAGACATATTGAATAGGTCAATGCTAGGAATATGCAGTCACAGATAAGATAAGTAAAGAATAAGTGAGTATGTACGAGTCAACTCATAGGTTTAGTAGGGCTACTAGAAAGAGGAGCTTGGGACAGAGCTAGCAAGATATGAACCACGAGCAGAGGTTGTCCCTTGAAAGAAGCACCGACCGGTATAGGCATCTGGTTAGGTCAACAAGTTGTTGGTTGGCATTCAAGGTATGTGTAACGTTGAGAAACAGGTGCTAGGTATGAACGAGTAAGCTACTAAAAATAGGCGAGATATGGTTTCAATAGCCTAAGAGTGGCATTCATGGAAAGGGATTCACAGATAGGCATTCAGTGGGCATGGGAAAGTTCAGTTATGTATGCAAGAGACAGGTATGCACGGAATAGGGATAAGCGAGCACCGGGAGAGATATGGCAGTAATAGGACTAGGTTTAGAGAAATAGGCATATGTGAATAGGGCTACTAGATCATTAAAGTATAGGTTTTGGGTAAGCTCGCTCATATCGAAAGAAGAAATCGAAGGAAATGAAGCATAAGCTGACTAGGTAAAATCCTAGGCTGTTTCGATAGACAAAAGAAAATAGAAAAAAGTAGTGAGTGAAAATAAGTAAAAAAAATAAAAGACGACCCAGACGAAACAATTAGTGAAATCGTTCTATTTCCTCCATATCCTCAAACATATGCCTATCCCCGCACATGTTCTTACTCGCATATTGGACTTACGAAAGGTAAGCCTTATTCCCAGCTATTTAACTAAATAAAAAACTCTTCACAATGCTTAACGCCCATATGTTCATTCTTTCTTTGCTTCTCATGTTTCCATGCTCCTTTCTGGTGGCAGGAGGCAAAGAAGAGACATAATGGAGATAATGATGGTTCAAATCCAACCATTCCTTGGGCGTGGTTCGAGCGAGAATTCAATGATCAGTATTTAGATGTTATGTCTCGGGAAGCGCTTCGACAGCAATTCGTTAGCCTAAAACAAGGGAGTGGTACTGTTCAGGACTACAATATGAAATGCGACAACTTGATGAGGTATGCTCCCGACATTGTGGCAGATGACTTCCGCTTGCGACGGCAATATCTGGAAGGGCTTCATCCCAAATAATCGACCTTCCTGGTACAGTGAGACTAGTGGATCTGATGATGCGCTACGAGTGGAGTCATATGAGCCTAGCAAGGGTCAGCAAAGCTTTGTTCTCAATGTAAAGCCACGAGTTGATGGATCATCAATCAAGGCCAAGTCAGTCAATGAATTCCCCGCCATCAGCAAATCCAGCTAAGCCAAATTCTGGCGTTGTGAATTACGAGAAGGTTTGGTGTCGATATTGTCAAGGGGGACATCATGAGTCAACTTGCTACAGGAAGAATGTTGTTACAATTGTGGTGGGCTCGGTCATTTCGCTAGGGAGTGTCCCAAGCCAAATTCAAAACTCATGCTTGGAGACCGAACCAAACCGATGACACAGGGAGTAGTGGCGAGAGGTGGCGGTACACAACAGCCGAGAGGTCGTGGAGGTCCCATCTCTCAGCGGGACGTGAGATTTGGAGGCAGAGGAGGCGCGCGAGTCACAGTTCAGGCACATCACAGCGAGGCTGGGGGACCAATCGACAGACTAGATCAGACAGATGACACTACCGTGGCCACAGAACTGATAGCAGGTATCTTCAATATTTCTGGGTGCTTTGCTTACGTACTGATTGATACTGGATGCAGTCACTCAGTATCATCTAAAGCTTGGGTCAAAAGATGTGGGCTGGCGACAATAGAGAGTGGAAAAACAATGTTGATCGGAACCTTTGAATTCTTCATTCAGGAATTGAGGTGTTCATACCTTAAGATACAGATTGCAGGACGAGAGCTAAGAGTAGACCCAATAGTTGCAAAAGCAGGACGATATGATGCTGGGCTTGGAATGGTTGACTATGCATCATGCCACGATTGATTCGCAGGAAGGTGACATTCCAGAAACCGGGGACTAAGCCATTTTCATTGCAATTCAGACAAGTTGGTGATCGAATCACGACAATCTCAGCTTTACAGGCACAGCATCTAATCGAGTCAGGTTGTACCGCCTACCTTGTATCAGCCATGCAGACGAAATCGGAGGTCAAGAACCTATCATCTATTCCAGTGGTGTCAGAATTTACCGACGTCTTCCATGAGACTCTACCAGGATTACCGCCTGAACGAGAGGTTGATTTATGCATCGAAACCAAACAAGCAACGGATGGAGCAACTAGCGCGAAAGCCGTTGCGCATTTTGGTTTGCTTTATCCGCCATAGTAGAAAGAATAAGCTGCTTCTTGTTTAGGGCGGGCTATCTTGACTCTTGAGCCTGAGAGGGAGAAGGCTTCCCGCGTGGGCGGATTAGCAATCCCTAGTCTTCCATAACGCGTATTGGACTTTCCTCCTCCTCGAAGATGATGGATCTATCTGGTCACCGAAGCTAAATGGACCCGAGCTGTTGATGACCGAATAGAAAGGTGGATTTTCAATGGCAAGTCCTAGATGATGTAGGCTTTGCTTATCCTGGCCAACCACAAAGTACGCATCTCATGTGCGAAGAGACGATCTTCCGTCATAGACTATAATAAATAGTAAATAATAAATAGTAAATGGACCGATCACCAGTTTATTGGCTCGTTCATTCACTCGCTGGGTAAGGAGGCTGTGACTTACAAGATGTAAAAGGGAAACCATTGTGGAATCGGTAAAGGGCTTTAAGCGAGTAGGGGTAGCTGATACTACGGCAGGGATTCGCGAAGAGCAACGCCTTACGATGTTCATGACCAATTGGTCAGCATCTAGCAAGAAAATGGATGCGTGTTAGCGCCGTGGCTTATGACTTTCGAACCCTTTTATGCCTTTGATACCACCCTCGGTAACGCACTAATAGACCCCGCTGTTGACTCACGTTGGATTCAATCGATTGCTTTCCGCATTTCTAGCCACGTTTCAGCCCTATCCTTCTGTTCTTTATGCAGTAGTTGGTTGTTTATGGCCAGCCAGCCTAGAGACTAGGGATAAGATCAAGCAATAGCCGGCATTCAATTCTTCTTTACATCTGCAGCTCCAAGAAAAGAATCAGAAATTGAACCTTTCCACCAAGAGCCAGCCTATAGTGAAATTGGTAAGTTGAGGGCGCTAAGCCTTTTGTTTAAGATGAGTAAGGGCTCCTTTTTTTCACACAACCGGGAATAAGAATAATCCGAAAGTCGCTAGATTAGGAAAGCATAGGATCGAAGTCTTGAACGGACTCATTCACTGCCTCAGAATATGCCCACGCTGCGCGCCCTTGACATTTTGCATCACTGTACATCTTTTCTCCATTAGCCCCACACGAACCAGATTTGCTTTTTGAAGCACTAGAAAAGCCAAGCAAAACTCCAAACCGGGCCTGCGAAAGCTGAATGAGGGTAGCCTCTCAATTCCTTGATATTAGTAGGAAACGGCATCCCCAGTATGTCTTTTGTTTTGGCGGACCTTAATCCCTTTCTTTCGTACTCAGAATCCGAGGTTAGAATATGCTCGACTGATCCTATTTCACTGTCACCACCTTTGCTTCTTCGGTTGATGAGTCTCAGGTGACTCTATTAGATTCTTGGGTCGGGGAGTTTTCAGTTTCTCTAGTGGGAGAAATGGTGTTTGACAGGAGGGCCAACAGTGTTAAGAAAAAAAAGGAGATTCTGGCAAGAGCTGGGATACATAAAAACCAAATGCTTAATGTAGGGGATTTTAATACTGTCAGATCAAGAAGGGTTAGGGGAACCATTCAATGCCAGAGTAAGCTGGGATTAATACAGCTTAATTGAAGACTTCTTTCTCTTTTTACCGAAGATCATTCTTCCCGAATAGAGTACGCGTAAGGATCTTAACTTTTTTATTAGTAAGGAGTAGCGAAAAGAGACTTTCTATTTCTCAGAAGCCTGCCTCCATCTGGCAGCTTTTTTTCTCACGAACTTTGACTTGATAGCCAGAACGCCGATGAAAGAGAACGGAAGGAAGTGTACCGCGTAAGTAAGTCTCCTAAAAATAAGTAGTAGCCCTATCCGATTCATTCTCCTATGCCTACAGATCGATTTTGAGCCGATGATCAGAGTGTTTGTTTGGAAGGAGGTAGTCCCATGTAAGTGGATGTAGGCAGATAGCCTTCCCTTGTTGAAGAGGCTAGTCTTTGTTTCGGATTCCCATGTTGACGAAGAAACCGAGCTATCACATTTCTTAAATTTCTTATTCGAGGGATTTTGATGTTTACGATTTGCGTGTTTGGGCTTGACCAGCCTCGGTATCTAGTGAGCCAATGAAATTTTATTCCAGAGAGGAGCCTTACCTAAAGAAGAAACTATGCCCCTGGTTTGAAGCGAGAAAAGACAGCCTTTACCATCTTGACGATAACGAGTCACTAGTCTACAACGTAAGCAGATTCCTGAACTGACCCAGCTCTACTTATGCAATAAAAGAAAATTCACTTATATCTTGAGTAGCTAGCTATATAGGATCTAGAGAGCTATCTTCTTTGTTGAATGCTCTTTGAGAGTAGTAGAGCCAAGAGGAATAGTACGTTGACCAGTGCTACAAGTTTGGAGTTGAAGCCCGAGCGTTAGCGAGTTTCTTTTTCACATGAGATGTAGGCAAGCACTGAGGTAGCCGATTCCACTCCGAACTCCGCGCCTTTCCCTCTTACTCCAAACCATTTGAGAAAAGCATACTGCGTCTTATTGCCAGATTAACGTCCGGGCCAAGCACGCACCGATTGCACTCTGACCTTATCTTGTCAGGCGTAGACGAGACAAGCAATGAAACGAAGAATTTACTAGTGAAGCCCAAGAAAAGCGGAGACAAACCCAGGAAGAGATCTGATCGAGAACGCTGCGCGCCTTTTCCACTTACGACAATATACGAAACACTTCATGATATCGCAAAACACAACCACAATCTAGATCCGTCAAAATGTGAGTTGGTAGCCCGCCCGTGCAACTTAGAAATGTGGTATAAGAACAATCGGGCAACATCGGGAGCAGTAAATGGGTTTACCGAGTATAAAGAAGAGCTGATGTTAGTTCAAAGCCCTACTAGACCGATCTTTGCATACCCGTGCCTATCCCTTCTGAAACTACTACTTCGAATACAACACCTATTCTTTATCTATCCCTGGCATAAACTCATCTCTTGCCCAGCTACTACTACAGGACCTTCTTTCTATACCTTGGACATGAATTACTACACTGGTGCTACTCTTGCTTCGTAGAAATATGCATCTCTTCTATACATACTTTACTTTTTTCCCTAGCTATGGCAATAGGTCTATCAGCTTACCCTGGCTACTCTACTTACTACTTGACCTCAAAAGCCTAGGACACAGGGAAAATCAAAGGTAGGATTTTTATCGAGAGGGGAATCCTACTTTTATGCGACTGCACACAACGCAACCGGCTATTGCATCATAAATTGATTTTTTTCTTATAAGTTTGTTTGCCTTCTAAAGAGATGAAGAAGTACTTCCTATAGGTGATTTTACTTTACTCATTTTGTCATATTCGCCGGTTTCAAAGGAGACACAGACTCTCGAGCACCCTTCAATGCACCACTGTGCGCCGCCGCATAAATACTACTCTCACCACGACCCAAGTACGCATTCTTTTTCGTCCTAAGCCACGTTGAGGGGTTCGTGGAAGACTAACCAACAGGGAGTAGCACTTGGAGTGATATGAGAGAATCAAGGTGAACTATGAAAAAGCTCTATATATGAGGCGGAGAAGAAGTAAACTCAAGCCGCGCGCGGGGTAGGTTAAGGTAAAGAAACAGACCAGTTTGAGTTATCGGATTTCACGCCCCAAGTCAGACGACTTCCTTGCCTATTAGTACTAATCCCTTCCGCTCCTTCCTTCTTTGGCTATCTGGGTGCATGCTGCATATACCGGAACTCTTGCATAAAGCGGTCACAGCAGTGGTCAAAGTAGGAAATCTCTCGCCTTAGCTTACGAAAGCTTTAGGGCCGAAGACTCACTCGGAAAGGATGAAATCACAAGCACTCGAAAAAGAACTTTCTTAGAGCGCTAGCTTGATTGAATGGGAGACTGAGCTCCATTTGGCATACTTTCGTACGTTAACTAAGGTCTTTGAAACTCGTCTACCCTACTCAGGTAAAACACACCATACGAAGCACAGGTCAGCCAAGGACTGGTCACTCATTCAATGCTCTGGTCTTCCGCGGCTCTTACCAGAACGAAGACACTGAGATCACTCAGAGAAATATAGAAAAATTCACATATTAAAAAACACACGTATCCATACACTTTTCACACATCACTAAGGGAGTAGGTACTACTCACAGGGAAAGGGACAGGTACAGGTCGGAGTCGCAGCTTACACTGTTCATCGGAACAGAGAGGAGATCAAAACATCGGGGGATCGGCAGATCGGGTCATCGGGAAACAACTGAAAAACCAGGTCATCGGGATACAACAGGCGCGCAGCGAAAAGCATAAGATGATGTTACAGTCAAAGTAGATCCTGTTCCACACAGTTGCTGGCGGGGATCGAGTTCCTGTGAGGAAAGCTGTAACAGTCGCTGTTACTGTACGAGTTACACGAATACATACCTTTTTTTCATTTGCTATAACTTTCATCTGTTTCAAGCCAATTCAGCTATCTATTTACCAGGCTACCTTGTTCAGCCAGGTTAGGAAGGAATTTATCTACTTTCTCAGGCAGTGGAACCTTTACTTATCGCATGAAATTATTTAGAGCAGAACACTCTTTTTAGAGAGCGATCCAGCAGAAGATTCATTTTTCAAAGCAGAAGAGCCCTAATTAGATATAACGTGAAAGAGTGGGTATTTAGGATAAACAAATCCAACGTGCACGCTATGAATAGTTTCTAATCAATATCGCGGATGCTTTTGATGGGTATGAGCTATGGTTCCCTGCCTTCGTTTACTTCCGGGGAAGAATTTACCGTACCGGCTTTCTTCACTTCCATGAACGAGATTTAGCTAGAAGTCTGATTCTCTTTTCGTCACAATAAACCGGGTTGGATAATCACGTGAAAAGGGGATAAAAGAGACCGTGAGGTTAATCAAGAGACATTGAACATCCTAGCTTCAGCCACCTACGCTCATTAGAAAACACCAGTTAGTTTGAAATCATCGTATGAGTGGATTCTAAACAATTGTGGCATTAGGGATGGTTCTCAATACAAAAAGATGACAAGCTGCGGATGCTTTCATTAATTTGTGAAACGGGAAGTCGGAGATCGCTAATGTTCACTTAGTCTGGCTATTTCAAAAGTGATGTGTGGAAAAGTGATGTGTGGTTAGGCGCCATTGAAACATAAACGTGATGTGGTGGCGCTGTCATGATCAGCCTCGTCAAAAGTTTGGGCTCGACACCATGCTGCGCATGCTGGAATGGTTCTCCTCGCTCAGTTAAGCAGTTGTTGAAGTAGGCCAAGCGTCGCCAAATAGGACTTCTGACTAATTAATTTACCGAGGGTAAGCAGTTGGTAATTGTTAGATTGAAGTTTAAGTTGGTATTGTTGGGAAAGCAGCACTATAAGCAGCTAAGGCAAAACCAAATCTTTCTTCTGCAGGGTCAGCAGCTTTCTTATTCTTAGTAGGAGCAGTTGCTTTGTGTTCTCCAGTTCAAGTTGCAGCTACAATCTTTTCTTTTCTAGAGCCAAGCTCAGGAACTTATGAAACTTATTCTTATGATAGGTCCGATACTGAACTTGCATTGAAAGCTTAAGTCAAGTCGATACCAACTCGCATAGTTTCAGTGAAGTCAGTTGTGCATCCGCCTGTCTCGGCATAGCTAAGTAGAGTTGAAGTTGGTATGGGAGTCTATGCTCTGAAAAGCTAAGTTCTTTACTCACACTCATCAAAACCAATATCAAAGGAAGGAATGAAAACTCATAAACGTAAACTTTTCTCTTTAATAGCTTCAGTACTCATTCATGCCTATTGGCAATAATATGTTTCATCATAAGAATACCGTGAAACCTAGACATATTAAGAAAGTCCATAACTTTGATCTTCTCCACTCTCATAGTTGCTACCACAGAATCAAGAAAGGAATCATTCATCACCATAGTACTCCTACCTGCTCAAAAGGAAAGCCTGACCGATAATAATAATAGGTCTATGCGCCGAACAAGCAACGGTATATTAGAGATAGTAAGGAGTTGTATACACGGGGGTATGCATTCATGTCACGCTTTCTGTGTGATAAGAGGTTGCTAGCTAGCAAGTATAGAAACAGGAGATATGCGTAGTTAACAGAAGCAAGGGAATATGCGTGAGTTGATTTGAGAGTTTTTTTTGAGTTGCCACCGAAAAGCAATTTCATCTCAAGGGAAAATGCATTGCATTTTCAAGGGATTGCCAAGCTAGGCTAGGGATCGTCCGCGGGTATCAGATCAGGAATATCGTATTTATCTCTTCTAATCTAGATCCCACTTCCCTCCACTTCTTGCCTCACGCCCGTCAAACCTGACTCCACATTAACGACTGTCCTTCCACCCAATTCCCCGCACCCTTGCATCACATCTCCAACCCCTGCCTCCACGCGATCTTCCACAATCGTACCCCCCACCTCTGAAGCTTGCATAACCCCCGACGAACCTGTCTGCACCTGCGGGCCCGCGCTTACATCATTGGCATCGCATGATTAAACATCAGCACGCGCACTTCCCTCCGTTTTCGATGCCGACAGGGGGCTGCTAGGGGGTGTAAAGTTTCGTTTCGGTCGTGTCAGACGACATGCAGGGGGGCAATGGCTGCCAACGGAATCTATAATAATTCGATACTAGGTCAACTGTACCATCGGACTTGTAAGAACATGTAAAATGTACCACACGAGGTTGTACCAGCTGTGTGCAGTCCTCCGGCACGGGTTAAGTGTCCTGCATAGATCTTCCCCTCTCTCCCAAAGAAGAGATGTTCGCTTCATAGCCTTCTCTTCCGAGATAAACCCTACAAAGGATCCTAATCGTGCTAGCCTTTCATGGACTCTTCTTGGATTTCCTTTCAGCTGCGCCCAGCACCTCTCTAGTTTCTCTACGAGATGGAGATGGCTCATTCTCTAGTTTTCCTACGAGATATAAGTAAGTTTCTATCGTACTTTGAAGTTCAGGAAGGAGTTATTAATTAAGACGAAGAAGAACTGGGTGGGGATATGCCTTTCCCATAACAATAGAAAGAATCAAAGCCAATATACACTATCACTATAGAGTTTTCGCCTACCTATGAAAAGTGAGATGAGAGCTTTGTGCTAATAATTGATTATAAAGGTGTACCTATCGACCCCAGGTAATTAATGCCCTATCCTTCTACTTGAAAAAACGTTACGTTAGACTTGACCAACTGTTAATACCAATCCGGCAGCAATAACTACTACTAATGCATATTCATATCCCACTAGTAGACTTAGCAGACTGTGACCTAGCCAGTCTATTTGTTGACAACAGACCAGTACTATCCATCAATGCCACAAAGACCATAGACGACCTCTATTTCGTGGAAGAACTCATTCTCATATGATGCAGGGCAATAAGACCAACTGCCCGCCCTACCTAGTGAGAAGAAAGCTTATAAATATAAGCATAAACGAATTCCTAGCCGAGCCCTATACTTACCTGCTTGTACGGTCAATGCCCTAGTAGACATCAACTTGTTCATAAACTCCAGCCTTATCTACGCTGCTTTACCCGACCCAGGTGACCTACTTTCTCAGATGAGAGATTCGGCGGAGTAGTAGGAAGTCCCTGTGGAGAACTAGAAGACAAAACGAATATAGCGGACCAAGCAATGAATGACCTAGCCTAGGTAGTCCTATGTTTGACCAATGCTGCCTTGTATGTCTTGATCCAAGATTTCTCAGCAAAAAAAGACATGGGATTATTGATCAATTCACCATCCTCTTCATCTGAGTGTGCTTCCACTTTCTCGTTTGTGGCATGTGCATTATGCAACAAGTAGATTCCTGATAAATGAACCTTCTCCACCCCTTTCTTTCCGGATGCATAACACACGCTTTTTCTGACCTGGGTCAAAGCACCATCTGACTCTCTCTCTATGTACTGACTCAAGCATCGAAGAGACAGAAAGAAGCAAGGCGTAAGAAGAGTAGTAGGTTGTTGAGTGTGGCGAGAGCATCAAATGGGATGTAGTTCCGGGCGGGGGGAAATAGATGAAGGCCGCTAAGGTTGTAAGCAAAGAAATGAGTAGTGTTAGCGGAATTCTTGATTAAGCTATGTAAAAACAAGAACTTGAACCCAAGCAATTGATTCGGTTTCGCAAAGATCTTTCTAGACTAGAAATTCACCAGCGGTCCAGATCTAATGAGCGGAGGGAAGTCTTAATTCAAGGGCACCTGCGCCATAACTTCTTCAGAAAGGGAGGAGTTTAAGCTGTACATATCCAAAATTCATGTTGATTGATGAATCACTTCCGGGATAGGGCTATCTTATCACAAGGCGAACCCTAGACCAGTCTAAGATCAATTTATTATGAAAGAAAGTTTATACTTCAAGCGAGTTATCGATATTAGCTGAGAGCAGAAGCATCGGGAGTAGTTGTCAAAGTTCCAGGTTGAATTGAATTTCGTTTTGCTCCTTCTCTGAGGAAGCACCTGACACCCCGTAGCACTTTCTATAACTGCATTCTCGGTATTCGTAAAAAACATTCAGGAACTAATCAAGCAAGGGCAACGGATTCATCTATTATCATATAATACGGTCCTGGCGCATCGCTACGCTTTACTAAGTACCAAGGCTAGGCTGTGGCCCAGGGCGAAATGGAAGATTGAAATAGTGCCGTGGTAAATCAAAACTTTCTTCCACGGAAGTCAATCTCTTTTTAAATAAAGTAGGAATAGCTTCAACTAGGGAGCTCGGGAATACGATCCAGCTGATTCCATTTGTGTATTTAAGTAATCCTTTCCAGCCAAGGCGATTTCCGTTGGAGTAGCTTTCGATGTTGGTTCTGTCCAATCCTAATTCCTTACAGCCAGTGCCCGCTTTGCCCTCTTTGTCATAATGCTTACCAGGCTAGTGCCAGTTCCACCAGTCTAAGTACTCGCATTTGTACCAATACCTCTAGTCTCATTCAAAGATCAGACTTTTTCTCAAAGCGGTTTCTAAATCTTCCGCACTCACTGCTACCGCTTCGATTGGATCTGGTGGGGCGTGAAAGACTCGCGCGAACCTTCCATCCCCTCCATCACCGTTTTCAAGGACTAATGGTCTGGTCTAACTGGTATAACCGTCCATCTCTTCCTCTAGTATCTAGATCCGAAAGGAAAATATTCCTATCATGCCCCCCCCAATTTCCAGTAAAACATCTGATCCCATAGGCATTCAGCCTTTATTCAATCCCAGGCGGATGTTGAGCCTTTCAACGAAGCGAGCAAAGGACCAAAGCTTGCTTCTCTCCAGCCCGACATAAATATGGGGAACCTAAGGCGCCGTTTCACCTCAAAGCTATTGGAATGGGATATCTGAGGAACGAAAGCATAGAAAATCGATAAACAGAAATGAGTAGTTGACACGGAAGACTAATTGGTTCAGCCTAGTGCAGAGACAAGCCGAGTAAAGTGTTCCTTTTGCCAATAACAACCATTGCTAAAAGCAGGTGCCTTTCCCCAAGGATACCGTCAACCGATTAAACCTTTGCTAATGTTGGAATTGCCAAACCTTTGCCCATGCCGAAAAGAAGCCAAGTCCGATTCAATAATTACCTTTTCTTTTGTCTCTAGCTTTGGAAGCCCTAGTCTACTCTTATTATTAGTAAACGGTATCCACTTGTCTTCGGCTCCTTTCCAAAAGGAGAACCCCCTTTTGAAATACCTTCCTTTAGAAAATACCAGCTAGCTATCCAGATTCATATTCCATTTATTGCTAGAATACCTATCCTATGTTTCACAAGCCTAGCATAAATGCCTGCCTATACTACTAGCTCCTACTTGTCAAAAATTGCTTCTCAACAATATGCTTACCTCGTGCATGCCTATTAAATAAACCTACCTATCTTTGAATGCCAGTTGCCCATATGCCTAAAGTCCTATTCCTTTCCAATGCTTTGACTGTACTTGAGTCTACTTATCTCGGTTATCATATCCGAAACCTCGTGTCAACTCACTTACCAACAACTACTTTTTATTCCGGTGCTTCTACCGCCACTCCGGGGCTATCCCAAGCTAGCTAACCCTTGCAAAAGCCTAATAAATCCATCCTTGGTCTATTACTTACTTCATTTCCCCCTATTGAAGAAGCAATAAGTCCACATCTCTAGCTAGTAGCTTACAGCAAGCATCACAAGCATTCCTGCTTCGTCCTCCTATGAATGCACTAGTATAGAAGGTTGGCCCGTCACCGTATACCATCGTAAGATGAACTGGAAATTAGTAGTTTCAACCAGTTACACAAAATAGGCAAGTTGAGGTTTGTTCAGCGTGTGTTGTGTTGCCTCCAACTATAACGAGGCCCTTTGACTTGAGGTACGATCTTACCTCTTAACGCGCTTTCCTGCTAGAAGAAGTGAGGGTGATGTCCAATGACCTGTTGAAGAAGCTTGCAGTGTAGATAGGTATCCGTTTCGTGAACCTAATGTAGAACCTGTGAACTAAAGACTAGAGTCCCGGAACCGCAGCCATTCAAAAAGCTATCAATCTGATTCGAAATACCAAGGTTCGAAGACCACTGGGGCATATCAAAGTACTTTCACTTGCCCCACAACAAGAATTTTTAGGGTATGCGAGTGGTGTCGGACGCTATAGGGGTTTGTGTATTCACATCAGGAGAAGAAAGAGGCTCTCATTGCTGCTGGGATAAGACAAAACCTTCTTCCTTGATCCATGGCGTCACCGCTGCTATATTCATAGAGTAATTCTATTGGCTGGCTATGATTCCTGCAAATAAGTCTTGGGGTCATTCCGGGCTGATGCTTCCTAATTCTGCCTAGCTTTTGCTCCATTCATCACTATGGGGCACCACATATATAAGCATTGGGAGATCGATCTAATTCTACCAAAGGCAAAAGAAATGGGAAGCAAAGTGTTGGTTATCTAGCAAGTATAGAGATGATGCAGTATCTTCATTGGCGAGACAAGCAAAGAAGTAGATTCAAAAAAGCAAAGTCAAGCAAGCAGCAACATTGGTGACTTTATTGAGTCTTGTCCTAGTTGATCTGGAAATGCTCGAAGAAGCCTTTGACTCATCCAATGCTTAATTGGTTGTCCTAATTTCTTTCTTGGAAACATGTACGAAATGAAAGACTTATGTGAATAAGATAAAATTCTATGAGAACATTCACAATTGATCGATAGCTCACAAGCTACCTGCTTATAGGCGGGGCATCAGTTGTAACAAACAGGGGAGTCAGGTAAGAAGAATCAGCCTCGGAAAAGAAGAATTCAGCGCTCATATCCTCGTTTCCAACATGCATTCGTAGGCAAGTTTATAAGGTGGAGGAAGCAACTGTTTTGAATCCTGCAAACAGAACGTTTGATTCAGTCTATTGATAAGTAAGCACTTGACCCAGAGAGACAAGCAACTGCATAGTCAGTGAAATCATCCATGAAGACCTCCATGATTTTCTCAATCAAATCTGTTGAAGATAGATATGACACATCGCCGAAAAGTCCCTGGGGCATTACAGAGACCAAATGGCAACCGTCGGTAAGCAAATGTACCATAAGGACAGGTAAATGTTGTCTTATCCTGGTCCGACGGATGTATCGGAATCCGCAAGAAGCCTGAGTACCCATCGAGGTAGCTGAAATAAGAATGACATGCTAACCTCTCAAGCATCTGATCAATAAAAGGCAAAGGAAAGTGATCCTTCCGGGCGGCCTTGTTAAGCTTGCGATAATCTGTACACATGCGCCAACCGGTGACAGTCCTAGTGGGAATCATTTGACCTTTCTCATTTGCTAAAACAGTCATGCCTCCTTTCTTGGGTACAATATGAATTGGACTGACCCACTGACTGTCAGAGATAGGATAAATGATGTTAGCACCAAGAAGCTTCCTCTTTCTTTACAACTTCTTGCAAATGAGGATTAAGCCTACGCTGGTGCTCACGCGTCGGCTTAACATCATCCTCGAGAAAGATTCGATGCATGCAGACTGTAGGGCTGATACCCTTAATATCATCTATAGAATATCCTAAGCTCGATATCGACGAAGAATTTCAAGAAGACGGTCAATCTCCATAGGAGTCAGACGAGAACTCACAATAACAGGATATGTATTATCAGATCCAAGAAACTCATATCTCAAATGCTCAGGAAGAGGTTTCAGATCTACCTTAGGAGCTGAAGATGGTATAAGATCATAAGTAAGAGAAGCCTCCTGAGAAGAATCAATTAGAGCTACAGGAGATGGATCAATAGAAGTATGCTCATTATAAAGAATAGACTTCTCATCCTCCAATGCTGACACATCCTCTGAACTCAAATATGTCTCAGTAACACACTCATCAATCACATCAATGGTGAAACACAGGTCTGGACAGTGAGGAAGGTGAGTTGGATGCCTCATGTCAAATGAGACTTTCTCCTCACCAAATTGAAGCGTGAGCTTAGCATCTTTCACATCGATGACAGCCCCTGCAGTAGCTAGAAAGGGTCTCCCCAAAATAATAGGCTCGCTCTTATCCTCCATCTCCAAGACAACAAAATCAACTGGAAATGCGAAGTTACCAACTATCACAGGGACATCAACCAAAATGCCTGCCTGATGGCGATAAGTGCGATCAGCAAGCTGGAGAGTCATGGTAGTCGGCCGTACATCACCCAAAGGTAGTGCCTCGCAGACAGAGAGGGGAATCACACTCACACTAGAGCCAAGATCACATAAAGCACGGAAACTTTTAGATCCTATCAAGCATGGAATACAGAAACTGCCTGGGTCATCTAACTTGGGAGGTCTCTTATTTTGAATGACTGCACTGCATTCCTTAGTAAGAGTAACCACTTCTGGCTCGTTAATGTTTCGCTTCTTTGTGAGCAGCTCCTTAAAGAACTTTGCATACATCGGAACATGTAAGACAGCATCAAGGATGGGGATGGTAATCTGCGCATCTTTCATCATCTCCAGAAACTTAGCAAACTGCTTGTCTTCACTTGACTTCTCAAACCGTTCTGGAAATGGCAGCTTCGGCTTGGCAGGTGGAACTGAAGTCGAACTGATTGATGATGGATCATTAGGAGCTATAGCTGGTGGTGTAGAAGAACTAGGCTGTCCAGCAGTAGTAGTAGTGGACTGCTGAGGTACCTGCTGGTCCTGTGGAGAAGCCATTGGCTGGCTAGGCCGGAAGGCAGGTGGTACATATAACGGTGGCGTTGGGAGAAGAGGATCAGTTGTAGTCTTCTCTTATATTTTGCCTGGCTCTATTATTTGGTTCGTAAAAGGGAGTAGTGAGAAAACGAGAGTAAAGAAAATGGAAGCAGCCGTGCCGGAACGGAATTACGTTATTAGTACTCGGTTAACGTGTTTTATGTTATTGTGACAAATAAACGAATAAGCATTGATTGATAAACTAGTTTCTAGTTTGGAGGTCTAGTCAATAGTAAGCTGGTCTACCTTTCGTGAATGATAACTTGACTTTGAATAGCTGTAGGGACTGTTATCGGCAGTGTAGCGGCAGTTCATTGTTGTTACGAGCCCGATAGTCAAGAGAATCGGGAATAGAATGGTTTGCAAATATCATTGCTTCTTTCCTGACTTAAGTCACATAAGCACGTTCCAATGGAACTTGTCAATTGAGATTTCTTACGTAAATAGTGAGTGAGCTCGCTTAGATAGTTCGTGGGTCTAAGGTAGTACCAGGTATAGTAGGGACAGACAGGTAGTAGTTTGAAGGGATGCCGTGAACATAAGCCTTGCATTTCTTCATTTCAAAACTCCTAACAAAATAGGGGAATGAAAGTGTAGGGGTGACTTGACGTTACGAAATGTCGAATCGGCACCAACGAATGTCACTAGGTGAGTTGACTATTATCGGAGCTAGGTGAGTTGATCAACCCGAGAGTTCCCTAGTGTAGTAGAATCGCATTCATTCAGTGAATGCAACTAGTTTTTTCAGCTTGAGTAGTGGAACATAAGCATGGCACTTTTCTCGTATAGCCCCAATAGGGACAGGACTAGGGATGCCGCGACGTTGCACAGTATAACGTTCATGTCCCTTGCACAGTATGTAGTGAAGTCAAGAGGTAGGTATAAAAGACAATAAAAAGAATGTGCCTTTGGTTTGTAAACAATGGCGGTTCGCATCTTCCCAAAGCCTAGGAAAGCATTAGCTTTCTTTTGCGCAACCGAGGATTGAACCTGATCTTTTCACACGAATGTCACAAGCAAGTTGGAAAGTAGGTTTCCCTTCTCAAGTAGGTTTGGTTGGTTGGCATAGGACAGGGTTGATTCAGACAATCTGGAAGTGAAGTATAGGTTTTCAATCGATAGGAACTGCTGTTTTGTTGCTTGTAGCGACGTGGGAGGGGACATGTACACAAGTATCTAACTACCTCATATCCGCTTCAAGTTTGACCCGAATGCCTGTGGGTGGGCTTATGGTATGAACTTTTTCTTCCTAGATGCGTGGAGGAGAGAGAAATGCACTTAACAGTACCGCTATTGTCTGAATCTGGTACGTAAAATAGATTTGAGTAGTTTTTACTTCTGTTGCATATAGGCCCTAGCTAAGCCCAATTGCATGAGCTCGACATTGAGAACTTAATTATTTAACATACCCACCTCTACTGTCCATCTGTATCACTAACCTAAAAATCCACGTTGACGCAATCTCTCCACTTTTTGACCAGCAGAGGAAAGGCACACAGAGGGTGCAATTACATCAAGAACGAGGTGGAAGGAGCACGTATTTGCATAAGCTCTTGTAATAAGTCCGGTTTTTTGGCATCATCTATGGGGCCGTACACGTTAGATAGCGGGAAGGTATAACATCTGCCGGTAGGAAGCCCATCTGGAGCGGTTTGGTTTACGAGCATTTCTGGCATTATTTAATATAGTTGAAAGTTTTGTTTGGCTGTAGGCAGAAGTCTTTGGTTCCGCTTTGTTAACAAACGTGCCTCCCTTTGCTTTCTCACTTTCCCAGAACTGCTACTTTCCTGCTTTTAGTACATTGCTTTTCGTATCATCTATGAGAATTCTCGTTTCAGAAACTCCTCAATATAGTCGTTATGGCAATTCTAACCATGTAGATTTTATTACCAAATTGTAGTTTTTTCTTTTTCTACTGTCCAAGACTGTGCAAGATACCTCAAGTACTGTCCAACTAATACTTTCCAATTCTGCCTTTCATTGCGAAAAAAAGCTGTCCAAGTATAAGTATCTGTCTTTGCTGCAGCACCTTTCCTCCTTCCATGGATCTCTTCTTCGGGCCCTGTATTGGGAACCATTCTTTTCCCGGTTCCCATTAGAATAGCATTCCTTCCATTCTGCCAACCAACCATATCTCTTATCCCTAGCTCGGCTCTTTTAGAACCAATTTCCATCTTTCCACTGACAGCTGCGAAGAGCTCCCCTTCACTAGGGCCAACATCCCGGAGGCTATGCTATTTGTTCAACTCTCTCGCGCGGGGCGTATAAAGCTTTTTCAAAAAGAATAGACAAATAAAAAATCAAACTAGCTATGGGCATTAGGTATAATAGAAAGGAAGCTTGGAATGTTCAATCAAAGAAATGAAAACAAATACTTAGGCAGAAGCAGACTGCCGATTCGAACCTTTCTTTATTAGGAGGCTCGGGAAAACAGGGCTTTCTGATAACTAATCACTGGAAGCACCCGATTCTCTCTACTCTGCACTTGGCCGGGATACCGAACTTAGGTGGGAACTTTTGCTATTGTTCAGTGAAGATTTTCTATTTATTTGATGAGTCTAGGAACCTATAGTATAGATAGTTTCTTTTTTAGTGAAAAGTCCGTGTTATTCTTTCTTTTTCTTACTTCCAAGTTGATCGAATCAGAGTCTTTCTCTTTGTAAGCTACTGGTTCAGATCATGATAGGAAGGGCGGCCTTTGTCTTGTTCATTTAGTGAATACTCAATAGCTGCCTGCTTTTGGTACTTAGCCCTAGCTTAGGAAATTGCCCCGGCTTTCGATGCCGACTATTTCAGAAACAGAAGTGGATGGATGGTACTCTTTCGTAACTGACGAATTGGATGCTCCAGCAGTAGTTCCAGTTCCGAAGGGAAACAAAAAGGGAAAGCCCCCATTGGTAGAAAAAAACCCACAACCCCTTGGGGTTATCCTGCGCTTGGAAGAAGAACTAGGAAAAGGAAAAAATATAGTGATAGTTTTATTCTTCGTCGCCGTAAGTAAATACGTAACTAGGAGTATGGAAAATTGCATTTTTGGAATTTGCAATAATGCGATGGGCGAACGACGGGAATTGAACCCGCGCATGGTGGATTCACAATCCACTGCCTTGATCCACTTGGCTACATCCGCCCCTTATCCAGCAAAAGGATTTTCTCTTTTTTCCATTCATCATTATTCTATTTATTCTGACCTCCATACCTCGATCGAGATAGTGGACATAGGATGCCACTCTTTAAAATGAAAAAAAGGAGTAATCAGCTGTGACACGAAAAAAAACGAATCCTTTTGTAGCTCGTCATTTATTGGCAAAAATCGAAAAGGTTAATATGAAGGAGGAGAAAGAAATAATAGTAACGTGGTCCCGGGCATCTAGCATTCTACCCGCAATGGTTGGCCATACAATCGCGATTCATAATGGAAAGGAACATTTACCTATTTATATAACAGATCGTATACTAGTATTCTCTTAGGACTTGGAAGTGTAGTTGTCTTTCCTTAGCTGCACAGCACAGGCAGTAAAAGTAAAGAGCTAGAGGTCGGATCCTTCCTCTCCTCATTCAAACCAGGCGGGAAGGCTGTTTACATACGTATAATCCGCTTGTAAATTAAAGATATCAGACTCACTCGTCAAAGCAATTGAACTTCATTGAGGGAACAAGGGCTTTCTTTAGGAGAGAAATCTGAGACAAATAGAAGTGAGAACAAGAAGCCCCTTCTGTCATAGCTATCGCACGCACCCTCCTTTCGTTATTCCACCTTGAGCCTAGTGTAGTTGGGGAGAGGAGACCCCTGGGGTCAAGGGTTGAATCAATAGATCACAGTCTTGGATCAAAGGGATAAGCCAGATGTCAGTGGGAAGGCAGATTTTTCATTTGGAGGCTTTCTTGCATACCTTTTCGAATTCTTTTTCTTGTATAGCTCAGTTACTTCTTCAGGAAGAGCTCTTGGACCAGGTGATTAGGAGAATTCCTAGATTTGCAACTCAACGCTTCCGACCAGGCAAGCCCCAGTACATTTCTCAATAAGGATGAAAAGCTTCCAGGAACCTTTGGCGTAGAGGGCTGTGAATCGATGAATTGGAGGACAGACCGCTTTTACTAGTTATTCTTGCAGGGGTCTTGGGCAATCAAGACCAGCCAGTGACTCAATGAGGAAGGGAGGGAGCGATAGCGACAACCGATCCAGGGAGTCTTCCGTAAGACAAGATCGACTTCCTTTTGCACCAGTTCCATTTGTTGAAGGAAAGAGCCCCTTCCTACGGTGACTCTCGGGTGAGGCAAGGCATATTGAGATTTCAGAGCCCACTTTATTAAAAACTTCGATTTGAACTGCTCCGAAGGTGATAGCCGAGAACCCACCTTAAAACAATCATTTGACTCAAAAAATTCGTTGGATAGGTGCATCACGAAATCGGTACTCAATCCCTTGCTTGTTCGTGGGATGGGAATTTTATTGCTCGTTGCGCTTGCTTGCTTAGCTCGTTACCTTTTTTTTTCTTATCTTATCTCCGATTATTGAATCAAAATCAGCCAATCTTCCTCTTTCTTGGCGCTATGCTACGGGCGGGATAGGGGTACCGGGCTCGTACTTGCTTGCATCCCCGCCTAGATGCTCTTGACTGGACTTATGACATTAAGGATATAGATCTAACCTGACTCTGCCCCCCTGAATGCATATATACTTTACCAATTCCGTAATATAGTCTATTCTCTCCCCTACAACTCTAGGTTGTATATTCATACGCATTTCGAACTATTTAGTTTTCCAACTAAGAGGATTATCCGGAATCATGCATGAATTGGGCTAAGCTAAAAAAAAAGACTATTTCGAAAACTAGTCACTTCAATGATGGCCTTCCATGGATTCACCTATATAGGCTGCGGCTAACGTTGCAAAAATAAGAGCTTGAATACCGCTTGTAAATAATCCAAGAAACATGACCGGTATAGGGACTACTAAGGGGACTAAAGAAACAAGAACAACAACGACTAATTCATCTGCCAATATATTTCCGAAAAGTCGAAAACTAAGCGATAATGGTTTTGTGAAATCTTCTAGGATGTTAATTGGTAAAAGGATTGGAGTTGGTTTAATACTACATTTTTCTTTATCTAGTTTGAACGATAACTACCAGTTGATAATAAATTACTACAACTGCACTTCTCAATTTTCAAGTGAAAAGTTTCTTGCTGAGGGAGAAAATAATCACATTGCCATTGAGTGCCCCTACCTTATCCAGCTCTGCTTTTACTCATAGCACAGAATGAAGTTACGCCCTGGTCTTTACTTTACTTTTTTAAGATTATCTTAGAACTTCACTTTTCCAACTGGCACTTCAACATATCTGCAACTCTTTGCTGCTCCTCCTCACTAGGACCATACACCACCACCTCACTTTTGTGATAGTTGATCTTCATACCTGACATACTCTCAAAGCAATACAGAAGGGAACTTCAGGTGAAGAATATCCTCATCCCTCTTTTCAACAAACAACACACAGTGTCATCTGCATACTGCAGATGACTTACTCCACCTCCATGCACTAGGTGTGGCACAAGCCCATGAATCACCCCATTTGATTAGCTGTTTCCAGTATGTTAGCTAAAGCATCCACCACAAAATGAAAAAGAAGAGGTGAGAGAGGATCACCCTGTCTCAATCCTTTGTAGCTCTTAAAATATGGGCCAACCTCTCCATTAATATGGAGATTAGTGAGTCTCACTAAAAACCCTTTTTAAGCAAACAAACCTCTTGTCCTTTCGAGATCTGTCAGGATTAGCAAGATGTTCTATATATAATTCTAAAGTTTAGTATCAGCTTGGGTGTGTAGAGATGTGTCCAATTCTTTTTTTCTCCAAGTAAATGTTGAAAGAAATCAGAAGCATGGCGTGTGCTAGTGTGAGAAAGAAATCTAGATCAGAAATTTTCATATGGAAACATATAAATATTCCTCAGGGTCACAGCTACTTTTTTTCACATCACCCTCTGATCTGAAATGTTTGAACTCAGAGGCAAATCATCAAACAGAATGGAAATGCTTCGGATGATCTGTATAGGGATATGGGTGAATCAAAACTATACCAAGGGGGGCGGATTTGTATTGATTTTGGTTTGATTTATTGGGGGCTTAAGTAACTGACTATGCATAGAACTACAAGGGATAAAGACGTAACGTATAGAAAGGAGAACGACAATCTTAGCGGCCTCCGACAGAAGAAGAAATTTCGAGTATGCTACTCTTCTGAGGACCTCGAAGGAAGCGGATAATATAGAAATCCACCCCTTACTTAATAGGTAATAGAATATGGCTTCTCTACCGATAGGTAATAGAATATGGCTTCTCTACCGGGTTTGCCACCCTAGCCAATCTGGAGTAATATCAATAGGTGGATATATGGAGTCATATCTCTTCCGTGAAGTAATGGATCATAAGTATAGTGTATTGCAATGCTGGTATGGTAGGAAGACTCCTTTTAAGGCCGACCACTACATAGGACGATAGGAAGCCAAGCCGTCAAAAGGAAAGGCGAGCAGCCCTTATTGCAATAGCAAACGGCCTACTTATAGCCCTATTTATACCCTTTCTGGGGGCATTCTAAGGTATTCAATGTTGCCGACTACTAAGACTTCTGTTTCAGCACCATTCGGAAACAATGTTAGGCCCTAAGTCAATCCAAACGTGTTTCTCCCATCAGAATAAGGGAATTCCTTATCCAACAAGAAGTCATGGATTAATTTGCCGAGAGGAAGGGCAAAGCTCAACCAATAAGTCTACTAAGCACTCGTGTGCTTATGCGTTCGTTTCCTTATATCCGCTTTTCTATTACTAAAATTGTGAGAAATACAACGATTGAAACACCTTGTTACTGGAAGCGCGTAGACCGAAAGGATGAATTGAGCCACTGGTCCTTAGTTAGGGAGAGACCTTGAGAGAAAGTGGTGCCGATAGGAGATCAAATTATTGACGTGGGTGGGAGATTGTTTGAGTAGGCTCAGTAAGGGATTACCCGCGGGCTGGGTGAAAGAGCTTTCAGAAACCTTTTCACTACAAAAGGTGTGGTGTACAACTTCCGATTCTTTGCCAACAGGCAAGTCGATACTGAAACTACGGAATCTATTCTATTGAGTTGCTCGTGAACAACGAATTATGTGTTGCAAATCGTCTAGTGTCGATATGCTAATGTTTCCTCGAATAAGCCCTGGGCTGACTGACAGCATAGTGAGGTAAAAAAATAATAGGAAAGAGCTAGTGTAAGAAATGCTTTTTTCTATAAGATTAAGATGGTCAACGTTGACTATTTCCAACTTCAGAGAGTTAGACTAGGTGATAGATATCTTATTTCTTCTTTCTTGCTTGTAACATCTGCTTATAACCCCTTCTTACAATGCGGGATAAAGGCTAAGACCACTCACTTCTTTCGCATCAACAGAAAAAGGGCTGGCTGATAATAGTCCCCATGTGTTTGTCCCCACGCGATACCCCCAAGCGAAACTTCCCTTTTATGTATCGCCTTGAGTTTTTGATTTTCCATTTTTAGCACTGATTCAATTAAAAGGGCACATCTTCTCCGGAGCGTAAAAAATGAAAAATGT
>NW_024376441.1:0-58352 GCF_016808335.1 Panicum virgatum
ATGCTAGACAAGCTAGAAAGCTAGGTGACCATTTTCAGATTTTCAAAGAAAGAAACTATCTCATATTCAGATTTGCAATATATTCAAAAGAGCATAGCTAGCATGGTCATCTCTACACAGAGCATCTATATCACCAAAAGATACAAGCAAATGCTTCAACTGTACAAAAGAAGCTTAGGTGCATGTGTACATATGCACTATGAACAATGATGCAAGAAAATGATACAAAATGCAAGAAAAATACTAAAGCAAAGGAAAAACCTAAACTACTCAAAATGCATCCCCGAACTAAAAGGGATACACAACTCCCAACTCCCCCCCCCCAAACGAATGAAGGGTGTTTCTTCGAGGGTTTGGTGAGTATATCTGCTAGCTATCGGTATCAACGTGTACAAGGTCCCTTCTCATATGGTCTCTCAGGAAGTGATAGTGTATATCTATGTTTGGATCTGGAGTGGAGACATGGGTTCTTGCCTACGGCTATGGCACTGGTGCTGTCACAGAACAAAGGCGAGTCTCAGGAAACTCTAACCCAAAGTCTCTCAAGGTGGGAGCAACAGCTAGCAGCAGCGACAAACTCGGCTTCTATGGTGGAAAGGGCTACCCCAGTTTGTTTGCGGGAGGACCAAGAGACAAGAGACGAACCAAGAAATTGACATGTGCCTGAAGTGGATTTGCGATCCAACTTACAGCCAGCATAGTCAGCATCAGAAAAACCAGAGAGCTGAAGGGAGGAGGAGGCAGAATAGAACAAGCCAAGCTCGGAGGTGTATGACAAGTACCTGAAGATCCGCTTGACCGCCTTTAAGTGCGACTCCCTCGGAGATGCTTGAAACCGAGCACAAAGCCCAGTAGCAAACAAGATGTCTGGTCTTGTGGCTGTCAGGTACAGAAGCGATCTGATCATCCCCCGATACTCCTTCTGATCAACAGCAACTCCATCCTCGTCCTTGTCAAGTCCTCCTAACTCATCGGTGTCGTCTGGGGCTTGTGGTCTCCGCCAAACTTGTACTTCTTCAGCAGGTCCTTGGTGTACTTGACTTGATGAAGGAATGTCCCTTCCTTCATCTGCTTGATCTGCAGGCCTAGGAATTACTGGAGCTCCCCATCATGCTCATCTCGAACTCAGAGCTCATCTGTTCAGCAAACTTAGACACAAGAGCATGAGATGTTCCCCCAAAGATGATATCATCCATGTAAATCTGAATGATCAACAAGTCGCTGCCATGACTCAACAAGAAGAGTTTTTTTTTCTGACCCCATTTTAAAACCCTTACCAACAAGAAACTTCTTGAGACGATCATACCAAGCTCTAGGAGCTTGCTTAAGACCGTACAAGGCTTTTTGAAGCTTAAACACACGGTTTGGGAACTTGGGGTTTTCAAAATCAGGGGGTTGTCTAACATATACTTCTTCCTCAATGAAACCATTTAGGAAGGCACTTTTAACATCCATTTGAAAGAGTTTAAAACCCTTTGACGCTGCAAACGCCAAGAGTATGCGAATGGACTCAAGACGTGCTACAGGTGCAAAGGTTTCTTCAAAATCAATTCCCTCTTTCTGACAAAACCCTTGGGCAACTAGCTGAGCCTTGTTGCGTACCACAACTCCATCCGCATTTTGCTTGTTTTTGAATACCCACTTGGTACCAATGGGGTTGCACTGAGGTGGCGGCTCAACTAGTGTCCAAACCTGATTTCTATCAACATTTTCCAACTCTTCATGAATGGCATTGACCCAGAAATCATTCGACAAAGCGTGACCAACATCTTTGGGTTCGAAATCAGCAACAAAACCGAAATGGGCAAAGAAGGCCACGGAACCTGTTTGGGACCTCAAAGTCCTTGTGCCGATGTTGCCAATGATCCTATCCGGTGGGTGATCCCGCTGGACCGCCTGGAAACCAGTCACCCGGGAGATCACCTCCCCTGCGTCCACAGCAGCCCCCCCTGAGGTAGAGGGCACGTCAATCGTAGTCGTACTCGTGATCGGAGGTGCATCTTCATCATCGCTCATCTCAGAGGGTGTGGGATCTGCAGCACGCGCAATAGTCCCACCATCACCATCTTCAGGGCCTTCATCATCTTCAAAAATGGATTCGCCCTCGACCTCATCACCTGAAAGCTCAAAGACAGGGGTTGTGCAAGACATAGATTCATCAAAGGAAACCTCACAAGTCTCTACCACTTGTTTGGTGTCAAGGTTCCACACTCGAAACCCTCTCGAGTTCAAGGTGTAACCAAGAAAGACACCATCCGAGCAGCGAGACTCAAACTTGTCCATATGCTTCCCCTTCTTGAGCACAAAACATCTGCAGCCAAACGCTCGCAGATGGCTCACTTTGGGCTGTCTACCATACCGCAGCTCATACGAGGTCTTACCTATGTAAGCTCGGAGAAAAATGCGGTTGGAGACATAGGCCGTGTTCACTGCCTCAGCCCAAAACCGGCGAGGAGTCCTGTGCTCATCGAGCATCGTCCTTGCCATCTTAACAAGCGTGCAGTTCTTGCGTTCCACAGCGCCGTTCTACGGGGGAGTATATGGCGAAGAAATCTAATGGTCCAGACCATGGTCACTGCAGAAGTTGTCCATACGAGAGTTCCTGAACTCAGTTCCATTATCGGAACGAATAGCCCTGACACGACGGCCATTACTCTCGTTGTTCAACCTCAAGACCAGATCGTGAACAAAACCGAAAGCTTCATCCTTCGACTCAAGAAAGAACACCCACGAGAACCGAGGAAAAATCATCCACCACCACTAACACATACCACTTCCCACCGACCGATCCAACCCGAGCAGGACCCACTGTGTCCATATGTAAAAGCTCGTTCGGGTACGAAGTCATCACCTGATTAACAGGTGTGTGAGAAGCAGCAACCATCTTCCCATGGCGGCATGGATGACAAACCAAATCCTTCTCTAACTTGAGCTTGGGCAATCCTCGGATTATGCCCATAGAGCTCAACCTCACAAGGAGACCAAAACTCTGATGGCCAAGCATCCTATGCCACTTCCAGAGCTCAAAAGAACCAACAGAAGGAGAAGGATCAGAATCAACGAGGCAACGCGAAGGGCTAGAGGATAGAGAGAAATCAGCCTGAAAGATACGACCAAACAGCTTGATCTTACAGACCAACTCTCCCTTTACATCTAAAACATGAGAACAACCCTTCTTAAACGCACCTCCATCCCCTCATCGAGAAGTTGCCGAACAGAAAGCAAATTGAAGCCAAGCTTCGAAACAAAAGTAACCTCCCTTAGGGAAAATCTCTCAGAAACCACAACAGAGCCAACACCCACAACCTTACCTCTACCTTTGTCCCCGAACGTGATGTAGTCCTTGCCGTCCATCGGGGTGAGGCTGGAGAACCATCTGCGCTGCCCCCGTCATGTGCCTAGAGCAGCCCGAGTCGACGATCCAAACATTCTCCAGACCTCGTTTCTCTGCAAAAATCACGGTCAAATGGATGAGCAAATGGTCCGACACTGGGGTGAGTCGAAAACCAGTGTCGTGCCATCTGCTCATTGGTAGGGTAAAAAGCAGGTGCAAATGAAGTAAAAGCTCAGAACCAAAACACGGATCTCTCTCAAACCGCGCATGCTCACTCAAAGCTCGGAGGACCAAAATCGTATCCAAAACGATGTCCTGGAGCCTGAGAACGGAAACCACCAACAGGAACAAGACGCCCAAAGTCGTCTCCACTACCACCACCTACACGACGCGCCCGGCTGTCTAGCCCTTTCGCGCACTGAGGTAAAGCAGGTCCACTGCCATCCTAGTGGAACTGGTCCTTGTTCCTCCAAGACTTCTCCATCCTCTCTGCCCACTTCCTCCAGAAGCAAACTCCTCAAGGTGACTCTGCTTGTGACAGTAGTCACACACAAAGGTCTCAGGCCAAAGCTTAGGTTGAGGCTGGGGCTTAGGAGCTGGTGGTGGAGGCTTAGGCTGATTAGCCTTGGGATTGGTGGCCTTGGGTTTAGCCTTGGGCTTGGCCTTGGAAGTCCCTGGAAGGAAGTCAAGAGGGTTCTGGACTCCCTTAGGCTTGGGAACCCAGACTGGCTTCTTAAGAAGAACCTTAGGAGGCTCATCAAAGACGCCATCCTTCGGTTGGTCGGCTTGAAAGGACTGGGTGTTGTGGGTCTTAGGAAAGTGCTGCTCAGGGGTAAGCTTGCTCCACTCCAACGCATTGCCAAGCACACTCTTGAAATCGGCCTGGGAATACTTGTACCCCAAACCGAAACCATCCTCCTTCTTAAACTGCTGGATCATCATGCCCAGCTGAGGCTCCCTGGCTGAAACCCAACTCAAGATCTGCCTGAGGTAAAAGTTCTCTGAAACGGAGTTCTCCTTCTCCTCTCTCAGGTCAGAAAGCAAGACCGCCTGAACAGCACAAGCATCACACTCCTCACTAGGATGGCTAGGTCACTTCTCTAAACGCACAATTTGGGCTTTGCACCCAGCTAGCTCCATCATGTAGGAAAGGCAATCCTCACAAGTGCGGGAAGGGGCATTCCACTTCTTCAGCTCTTCCCTGAGCGTAGGACACACCTTACACGCTCCAAGCAAAGTGGGACGTGCACGCAACTCCTTCAGCTCTGCACTAAGCACCTCAAGGTCCATCACCTGCGCCTCACACTGGTTCTTGGCTCACTCTTAAGGTTGGGGCAAGTGTCACAGGGCTCAACATCGGAAACTGTGGGTGCTTGGGCAGCTAGGAGTTCCTTCTTGGTGGCTTCAAGGTTTGCACGAAAAGCATCCCTTTCATCCACCAGCTTCTCATGCTTGTACTTCAACTCACCCAAGTCAGCCATCACAGCTAAGCAGCTCTCACACTCAGGCACAGGGCTAGACTCAGGAGGTTGGGCACTCAAAGCTGCAATCTTGTCATTTGCAATGACAAGCTCGGCAGACACTCTCTCATAGGCCTCAAAGGTCTTCTTGGTGATCTTGGCATAACGCTTGAGCTCTCTCTCTTGTTATCCTCTAAGATAGCCAAGATCTCCTCGTCAGAGATGCTCACCTCGGAGGCCGTGTCATCGCTGGAGCCCGGATCCTCACGTCCGGCATCTTCTCCATCCAGGGCCATGGTGCAAAAGCCACTGGAGAGATTGGTGCTTGACCGACTCCTCCGCTTGGGGATTGTCGCCATGCAGCAGAGTCCGGCAGGTCCTCCAACATCCTTCTTTCCTCCTTTCTTGATGACGACCTCGTCGTCACTTGAGCTCAAGGAAGAGGAGGAAGAAGACGAGTCGTCGTCCAGAAGGTGTTCTTGGACCTTCGCCATGAAGGCCCGCTCCCGGTGCTTGGTCTCCTTGTGGAAGCTCTTGGCGAACTTCTTGAAGTTCTTGACCCAGGAGCCCTTCCTTGGATGGCGTTTGTAGTCATTCTGCTTGTGGAAGCCGCCGGAGTCGTGCGTGCCGCTGCCGTTGCCCTTCATGTAGTAGGTGTTCCGCTTGGGGCAGTCGGCGACGAAGTGGCCTGGATCACCACACTCAAAGCACCCAGGCTTGGAGCCGTGCTTCTTGGCCATCCGCCTGTCATACACGCATCAGACGTGGTTGTTCAACAGGCACAGATCTTCATCTCCCAGAGTGTCCAGCTGCTCCTCTGAAATCGACAACAAAGACACAGAAGACAAAGCAAAGCTATCACTGGGTTAGCACAAGCACCTTCTGCTGAGGCCAGAGCCAAGCTCTTTGAACCTCCTCCCTGTGGAGTCGACCGTAGCTGCTTATCAACTTCTGAAGCTTTGAGCTTGCTGTGAAGTTGCGCTAGAGTTAGGGTGTCATAAGACGACCCCTCAACTATGGCCGAAGCTGTTGTTTCCCAGACCTTAGGATCAAGTGTATGCAGAAGCTTGAGAGCCTGCTCATGGTCAGTGGGAAGGTGATCTGTGAGGCTCTTGTTGGCCCGGAGCCTGTTAAAGATCGATTGAAAATGATCAAACATCTCCGCAACCGACTCCCCCCGGCTTCTGGGTGAAATTCTTATATTCACGCCGGTGAGTCTGAAACAAACTGGCCTTGACCTGGGCTGTCCCCTCAAGGTGATCTGCGAGGGTAGTCCAGATCTCATGTGCCGTCATAAGATGGCACACCCGCTGGAACTCAGCATCCCCAACAGCAGGAAACAACATGTTGACTGCCTTGTTGTTTGCATTGTACTGGTCCACCTGAAGAGGTGTAGTACGCTGCTCGGGAATCACATAGGCAGCATTCTGGGTAATATCCCATATTTCGCTACCTTGGCTCAACAGATACGCTTTCATGCGCGTCTTCCAATAATTGTAGCCAAGGACTTCCAGCGATGGGGCTTTGCCAGGATGCGCCATGGTCGCAAGAGGACTTAGAACCGATTAAGGCACAGTAAAGTCCGTAACCTCGCTCCGATACAACTTGTTGGACCGAGACACGCGACCAGAGGGGGGGGGTGAATGGTCGAAAACTAAAAACGAAACCCCAAAAACTCCCCTCTCAAGAACCATCAAGTGTCGGCCACTGAAAGGCTACACACTTGACAAAACATAGCAGAAACACACACTAAAGAGTCCCTCTTCAAAATGCCAAAGAGAAAGGCGCAAGAGAGCACTCAGAACCCTAGCAGAGGGGGTCGGACAGTCCGGACCAAAGGGTCGGACAGTCCGACTGATTCAAAAATGAACGGGTCGGACAAATCTAGCAGCGCTGGCAAAAACACCGCACCGCACCACAGTTGGTCGGACTGTCCGATCCATCGGGTTGGACAAAGAGACATAGCGGATCCTCACACGCTGCTACAGCGAAGGCACGGGTCGGACTGTCCGACTGGTGCTTCAGCAACGGGTCGGACAAACAGAACAGTAAACCCTAGGACACGCAGCAGCACACCGCGCAGCTAGATTGTCCGCTCGCTAGGGTCGGACTGTCCGACCCAGCGCACGCAGATAGCCCGTGCATAGCCTGCAAGCCACAAGATCCAAACAAAACCAAATCAAAAGAACTCCAATCCACCCCAAACTTTGAGAGCACTCAATTGAATTCACAAGGAGGCTATCCCAAGAAGAAATCCTCGAAAAGGACTCACCAATCTTGTGAATTTCAATTGGCCAAAGAAAAGGGGAAAGGAGCTCAAGAACGAACAAAGAACACGTGATTCATCCTGCAGCCATACTCAAGGGGTGATTCATGGAATCAAATGGAGTATGAAGTGCAGAGGAAAGAGAATCACAAGATCCAATCACTTGGCAAACTCAAAACCACGAACAGCTAAGAGATTGAGATCAAAACGGGCAAGAACAAGAGGGGGACCAGGAGGATCTGTTCAAGGATGCAATTAGCACAAAGAAAAGCTTTGATTACTTCCAAGAACGAGATTACAAGAGAGTTCACAACCTGCCACCCCTCATCCTATCCACTAATCTAGATTATCTAGGCTAAGGAGGGTTTAATCTCTCTAACCTAGCCTCTCATGAGCATGTAAGCACTTGGTTGTCTAATCTCTCACAAACAAAACCAAGTGGGAGAGGTCACCCTAATGGGCTGCCCACCTTGGTTTATATAGGCCATGGAATAATGACCCCAGACGACACTGACCCTACACTTAATCTAAGCGACTCAACGCCCGTAGGGGCAAAACTGGAAAGATACATCGAAGAAGTCATCCAACGGTGCCCGTAGCTTCGAGTGGTTGCTTCGATCCTACGCATCCAGCGGGATATCTGCCACGTGCCGCCGGAGATATTTATGTTGTCTATCTTGTCCAGGCTTCTGCCAGCCTAGAGAAGGTGGGCAGTGGTTTTGAGGCCCAAACCACCAAACCGGAGCGCCCATATGCTCGCTGGCCCATGGGCTCCATCCTTCTCAGCGCCTTCCGAAGTAGTCGCCGAAGCCTTCCACTTTCCCGAGTTAGGTGACAGTTTTGCGCCGAAACCGCCAAAGCGCCTGCCGCCCGACACCGTGCACCCGGATTGGACACCACGGCCCCGGCGCTCTTCAGCCCGCAGACCGCCCTCCGTGTACCTGAGTCGAACACCGGCGTCCACCACGGCAGGTCGATCACCCTCTTCAGGGTGGCCCCTCTTCAGGGGACTTCTCCATTCACCACCCTCTTTAGGGTGGCGAGCTCCCATTCACCACCCTCTTCAAGGTGGCGAGCCTTCCGTTGATAATCACTCATCATCTCCAGGAGCCATGAGGCCCACCCTATTCAGGATGGCTCCTCACTGTTGCAGTGATCCATGACTTGCCGATCAGGTACGCCGTAGTGGCCATAATCATCTAATTCAGGTGAGAAACACATCTCGAGGTGGCTGCCCATCCAGAGCACTGTCCGAGGGCGCCCGAAGAAAAATGGGCGGGGATAGTGTCCCTCATCGGTGTGGTGGCTGTGGAACAAGACGCCATCGAGATGCAGAGGGAGGGGGAGATTGGGCTCCGATCCCAATCGTATCGCGTGTGTTTTTATATATGGGTGGGTGGGCAGGTAACGGTGGATCGATCGAGCCGCCGGACGTACGTCTCCGTCCGTTGTTACGTCCTCTCGGATTCATTCGGACATGGATCGGGGTAGCTAGGATTGGTATATGCGAACCAAGATCGGATCGATTAGCAGTCTACAACGATCGATCGATTATTTAGAGGAAGATAGCCGAGATTCTTTTTCCTAAAGCTTCTAGAAGATTAAAAGCCGAGCATTATAGAAGTGCTGAATCGGAAGCTTTTCCATCTCATCTTACAGGGAGAGGGAGGTGCAGGCTGCGCTGAACTCAAAGCTTCTGCGGCTACGACCATGACAGCGTACGGGTGCATGTGCATCTAATATAATTGGAGGAAACTTCGCTGTGAGGAGGCTCCAGCTCCAGCTCCACCACCAGCCGCCGTCGCCGCGTCGCCATGATCCAATGGCAGCGGTCACCGGACCCACGAAGAGGAGAACAGCAGAGGCTAACGGCATCCTCGGCGAGTGTCGGCGTCATTGTGTCGCTTCTCCCCACCGTACCAAATCCTGTGAATGCACGCAGGTCCTCTCCTCCCGGTGGCGGCGTGGCGCTCCGCTCCTCTCAACCTCGACCTCCACGACACAACCAGCCAGACGGCCGGAGCATCCTAACTAGCTATTGATCTCCAGCATCTTCTTCACGCACTCGGGCCCCGGCCGGTGGCCGCCGCTTCTCCAGTTCTCCATCACCGAGCGAGAGCCACCTTCGCTGCAAGAGCCAAGAGTACCACTGTCACGACAACGCTAGACGTACGGCTGGCTCCAGTCCCCCGCCGACAGCCACCAGGAACTCGAGCTCCAATTCCACGACGGGCTTTGGCCGCGCGCGTCACTAGGCTAGGTTCAGCGCAGCTTCTGCTTTCCCAGGAGGCTGTGAAAGGCGCCGGTGGCCTCCTGCATGCGGTGCGGTCACCTTGCCCTCTCCTCCTGATGGCCTCTTGCGATGCGACGCCGGTGGCCCCCGCCTACGCCGCGTCCGGCGACGATAATGGAGAACTGTGGTTGCATGCGATGGAGGCACTGCTTCGTGCAGTGAATGAAAACTTTGGTCCAGACCAATACTCCAAAAATATTGTAGATTGAGAAAATCATGGTTTTAGATACATAATAGTTTTCTAAGATCTTGCTAACCATCATTTGGCCTGATCATGCATGGGCAAATCAAATGAATTTTTGTTCGTGGTTCTTTGAAAAGACAAGAAATGCAAATGTTGCATTTTTGCCATTTCTGGCGCGATTCGGTGGTAGCAGGTCGTGGTTCTCTGTAGAGACAAGAAATGCACACTGTGGGGCATTTGTCATCACTGTTAATTCTAGTGATTCAGTGGTGGCTCATGGCTGGATCGACGAGACTCGATCACTCAATGTAGTGCATGATGCTCTATGTTGCTCCAGGTGAGGGATGTCTTCCTAACAGAGTTCTTGCTGCTCTGGGTCGAGGCATAACAAAGGTTGTGGTCAGAAACAGACTCAACAAGTTTTGGCTGATATTATCAGCTCGGACACTTATGACTTGTCTCCAGGGTGGAGTTATGTTTAATGAGAGTGAAGTTTATTTGTTGTCTCACTTTACCTCCTTTGAGGTTTCTGTTGCCCCCCCGCTGCTGTAATGTGTGCATACGAGTCAGCAAAATTAGTCGAGCTAAGTTCCTATCAGCCATTTGTTTGGTTGGATCCTCTTCCAAGATATGTACTCCTTCCATTCTAATTTACAGCTCATTTAACTTTATTTACACAACTTTTGACTATTCATCTTATATAAATAAATTATAAAAATATGGAAAAGCCCCAACTCATACGTAACGTATATTATATGGTAAGTTAAATCACAGAAAAATAAATTATAATAATTATAAGATTTGTTTAAATAAGATGAATGTTGTCACCGGATAGTCCGGTGGGCTGGGCCGGATAGTCCGGCGCTACCGGACTATCTAGTAGATGCGTGCCGGTAGGGATATGCTGATTTCGTGGGATTTGATTAGATCTCGACTTATACAAGGGGGTAAGACCATCCCTCCCTATAAATATGAAGGGTCATGGCCGATTGAGGGCATCCAATCGAACCAAATCAATCTACTTTATCGTTTTTTCTCTTTTATCCCTTTGCCCTACTTTTCCAATCTCCTATGCTTTTCTCCTAGCGTCTCGAAGGCGACATGGAGGCGTTCTAGGTAGCCTGCCGATCCTAGAGCAACCCTACGATCTCTTCTCCCCGACGGGGTTCCTCCCGAGAGATTGGATCTAGGTCTACCCGAGAGCTCCCAAGGGCTCACCGGACTGCTGTCCGGCGCACATCGCCGGACTATCCGGCACTACCGGACTGTCCGCCGCCTGCTGATTTTTCCCGAAGCGTCTGCTCGCTGTATCGAAGGACTACACGTTTGTGGTATTTAGCCAGGACAGGTGCCAACATACTTTTGGCGACTCCGTTGGGGAACAAGGATATCGGCTGCCATGGCCGGTAATTCAAGTGACATCACCACCGACAACAACATCACACCAAGACCTGAAGGTATCCCCGAACATGTTTGGCGTCAATTCTAGGAGAGTTCAAGTAAGCAAGCTCAAGAGGATGCGAGGCGTAGGAAGCAACGTAGCGAAGAAGAATTGAAGTGCCTCCTCTCCTGCTACACCAAGAACCGACAAGGAGGGGTGACCATAATCAAAAAGGTACCTGATTATCTCCTTTCCAATACCGGCATACCTGATGCCTCATCTAGTGCCATTATTTCTTCAAATTTAGATGCAAAAGTTGCTAGTGCCAGCGATAGGCCAGTTACTAATCCGATTGGTCAAAAACCAATTCGGCAGCCTCCAGCCGAATTAAATAAAAATCAGATGTCCTCCGATAAAAACGTAGAAATTAAATCTAGTATTTGTGTGCTCAGGGGGCAGCAGTCGTAAATTTCAAATCCTATTTGTGATCTGCCTAAATCAAATGATTCGGCTCTGGGAGCTAGAAAAGCCGATTCTGCTAACAGTTCTGAGGTTAAATCTAAACCAAAGATGATTAAACTAAAGAATCCTAAAGTTGATGTTTTAAAAACCAATGAAGCTAAAGGCTGTAAAACACAAAAGCAAAAGCCGAAGTGTGGAGAGCTTCGGGCTAGTTGCCAAAGTGATGCCAAAGGTGCTAAGCGGCCTAATAAATCCAAACAATCAAATTCATCTCCGAAGAAAAGATTTATTGGTAGGAATCGGCAATGGAATAATTCTCATATGCCACAGCGGTTTTCTCCATATAATTTATTTATGCCTACGCCATGTGGATTTTATTTTGATATGCCTTATTTTTATCCATCATGGTTTTCTTATTATTCATATATATCTCGGTCCCTAAAGTCTCAAAGTGACCATCCCAGTCTCTAAACTATGTTTGGGTCTCCAAACGGACATAGGGCAGACCCGTTAGCTAACGTGGCACCGGATTCCACAACAATGACGTGGCCTATGACAGGTGGGCCCCTTCGCCTATGCTCGGCACTGCGGCGGTTCGACCGCTCCGCTCTGACTCCACCACCACCACACGTACGTACGGATCCACAACTTGGTGGTATAGGAGGAGTAGTAATCATCAACAGTCAACCACACCAGTCTGAAGAGACTTGACGCAATTGTTTCCTCTTCCTTCCAAATTCCATCCCTGCAAAGCAAGCAGAGCGAATGAAGGGATCGTCAAGCTAGGCTAGGCGTGTGCATACTTGTGGATCGCATCGCACAGCAAAGCAAAACCCAGATGAGGCCATGAGCATGAGCTTGACTAAAAACTGCTGATCGGCCGGTTGGGGGCAGCAGGCACATATGCGTCGTCTGACAATCGATCTCTGTCCAGTGATGCCACGTCACATCATATGTCCATCGGCAGTGTTTGCTTGGCTTGGCTTTGCGGCTGGCTATTGTTGTCGCTAGCATCCAACCACAAAAAATCTACTATAGCGTCAACATGCTAAGCAGCCAGCCGCAGCGCCAGCCAGCCAAGACAAGCCAACCAGCCCTAGTTTGATTTTTTACTTTAATTAACTTGGGGGCCACTCATCTTATCTAAACCAATTATGAACGGAAGCATGGTTAATGCCGTGTGCATCGAATCGATAGAAAACAGTAGTAGTGTGTAGGTAGGGGGGCAAGTCGAGCTTCTTGATGAGCTACGTTAGCTTCTAGTAGAAGCCTAGTTAGCTGAAACCTCGCTCCTAGCGTGAAGGATGCCGGTGCATAGGCAGAACCATCAGAAGCTTCTGCTACAATCAGCATCTCGGCCGCCGTATACTTCTGTAGCACAAATAAAATTAACGAGAAGCATAATCATCGCAGAATCTCCATATGGGCTGTTGACTGGTATATATATGTACACGGGCTCACGGCCACACGGGTACTACAGTACATCTACATGTATGTCAGTGTCAGTCCAGCTAGTTGCACTACTGTCCAGCTCCTCCAGCTCTGGAAAAGTCAGCGGCTGCATGCATATATACATGCATGGCCGGTCATGGGGTGTTGTGATCAAGTTCGATGAGGTGATCCGATCCATGTTTGTTTTTGCTGGTTTGTTTTAACTTCATCTAGACAGTGAGCGACGATGGTTGGTAGAGATGAATAGCGCGTAGTTTGAGCGAGTGTGAATACGCGGCAGCTAGCCCACGAATCTGCTTTGTCCGTATTCACGCTTCAGCTCCGGTGCGCCTAAGCCAGACCCACATATGCCATTGCATTTTGTAGGCAATGTCTTAGCTGCAGGGGCAGACAAGTGTCTTTCCAGAATGGCGCCGCCACCACAACCACCACAGTACTGGGGAATGTATGCTCGGATGCCTTCTATTGCACCTCATGTAGATGAAGTTGCTCAACTTTAGCTAGCTCTAGTTGATGGTAGCCAAACTTTAGTCAAACTTATATAACTTTAGTTAAACTTAACTTTGGCTGATTTCAGTGTATCCTAAAATGCTCAGACTTAGCTAAATTTAATAAATGAAGGCTAATTTGTGCTATTATATACCTTAGTAGTTTGCTCAATGTAAATAAAGCTACTCAAAATTATATAAATATGATTAAGTTTAGCTATCTAGATTTAGTTTGTGGGTAGCCGAACTTGCTCAATTTTGACTAATGTTGTTTAACTTTTGCCAAACTTACTCAACTTATGTACAATAGGGATTGTGAATTCATCCGCCGAATATTTACCAAACACCCCTGCTAGCAGAGGTAGGATAGGACAACCTGGAGAGGAGGTCCATTTCTGTTTCAATATTTTTCAGTGTTGTTACATATCTATATTTTATTGGAAAAAGTATAGATAACCTCCTGAACTATACCGGGTTGGATACTTCACCCCCTCAACAAAAAATTGGTATAGAAGACACCTTAAACCATCGAAAACCGGATAAAACACCCCCGAGGAGGTTTTGTAGGGCGGTTTGCTAACGTGGAACCTGGTTTCGGTGACGTGGACTCCTGGTTTGCTGATTAGTGTCTACCGTGGCATTGGGCCCACCGTCAGCCCCTCAACTCCCCCTTTTCTTCCCCACACCGCCCTCTGCTCTAGTTCATGCCGCGGCCGCCGTCAATGGAGCCCGTGCCCCCCTCCTCTCGCCCTCTCCCATGGATGAAGACAGCGCCTCCCAAGTGAACCCCTCCCCGCCCTTCCTTCGTCGGAGTCGAAGCCCCCCACTCCTGCGCCGGTGTTCGCTCATCCGCATCCGACTTGTCTGCGTCATGAGCCACTTCCACGCCCGCGTCGTCCATGGCCACCGCCGCGTCGTCTGCCCACCCACGCCCATCCAAGCCCGCTCTTCTCCTTGGCGGACGACTCCTTGTCATCATCGCCGGCCGTGGCAGCGCACCGCCTCTGGCACTGCCACTATAGCGCCATGCCAAAGACGATGGCAACCACGACAACGATGGCGAGGATCGACCCTATCGGCGACGACCACCGCTTGGCCTCAGGGATCCTCGCCCCGCTCTTCTCCTTGGCCACCAGAGCTAGGCAGCGGCGCGGGAGACGAAGTCGGCGAGGGCGGGCGCGATGGTGGCCGTGGACGGCACGAATGCGAGCGTGGGGAAGGCGCGGGAGCGGACAGATGGGGACGGGCGGACGCCGCGGTGGTGTGGATGCCGCTTGGGAGGCACCGTCATCATCCATGGGAGAGGGCGAGGGGAGGGTGGGTGCGGGCTCCATTGATGGCGGCGGCGGCATGAACCGGAGCAGAGGGGCGGTGTGGGGAAGAAAAGGGAGAGTTGAGGGGCTGACCCATGGGCCCAATGCCACGGTGTACACTAATCAGCAAACCAGGAGTCCATGTTGTCGAAACCGAGTTCCACATCAGCAAACCGCCCTCCAAAACCGCCTCGGGGGGTGTTTTATCCGGTTTTCGATAGTTTAAGGTGTCTTCTATACCAATTTTTTGTTGAGGGGGTGAAGTATCCAACCTCATATAGTTCAGGGGGTTATCTATACTTTTTCCATATTTTATTGGTTGATTGTGTCGTTTCCTATTTGCTAGAATTTTGGTTTAATATAGGTTTGCAATCAATAATATCTTCACCATCGAGAGTAACGATCAGTCGAAGAACACCGTGCATTGATGGGTGCTGAGGGCCCATATTGACTATCATAAGATCCTTTCTTTGAAGCAGTAGACTTGTCTTATTCTTTATTCCATGAAAATTTGACGACACACGGATCTTGTGAACAACCTCTTCGCCTAAGGTGGTAGCGAGCATAACTCAAATGAGCCAAGACCTATGTGACTTTCAGGATGAGTGAAAATAAGGCTTTCATTGTTTAGATGTGGACATATTAATGAACTTGAGTTTGGTAACATTTGAGATATACAAAGACTTTTGTATGGCCGCCGAAATTTGTCAATGGCCCATGTTTTCAGTGGCCTGGTTTGGCCACTGAAAATAGTGTTGTTTTCAGCATTTTTCCGCCTAAGCTTTCTTTTCATTATGTAAAAGTCGGCGGCTAGAAACCGCTGAAAATAGTTATTTTCAGTGGGTTCAGTTACTGTCCAACGTCATATATTTAAGGATAAAGTAGTAGATATATATAAATCATGAAACTATAGAAATTTAGCCCTCACTGTATAATCTAGTGCATCGGAACTCCATCATCAGATCATCCGATGACGACGAATCGTTGTCCAGACATTCTACAGACATCGAATTGAATCATTAAATAAACTTATCTAAACACTAGAAAATCCAGTCATCCAGTGAGGCAGTGACACGGACAAAAGTTTCGAATATCATATAATCTGTTGGCACTCGAATTTAAGCTCAGAACTTTCTATTGGCATAGGATAAGATGATAACCATTGAATTGTCTGATGGTACTATTATCCTGGATTTTTTGCCACCATAGCTCCATTTCGGTAAATTATATATTCAAATTTTTATCGTTTCGACGAGAGCTATCCAATGGTGAACTCAAATCTGCAACACTAGCGAGGTGACACGCGCAAATAGCGCGGGTATCTAGTATTTGTTATGATAATTTTCTTTTTTTATACATTTTATTGTTGTTCTATTTGTGATATATTATTAGACGTAATATACACCCACGGGACAAAGAGCGACATATTATTTGACCGAAGCTTCAACATATGGTTGATGATTTGTCACTCTCTTTTTGTTATTTGTTTAGTGATACAAAATATTTAAATTGATCTAATAAGAATTAAATGTATCGTAGGTTGTGAGATATTCATTAATATTTGATACAGTTTAATATAAACCATTGGATGTTCATAATATCCAACGGTTGGGCTTTTTCCTTTTTTTATATTTAATATGGTTTAATATAGACCGTTTGATCTTCATAAAATCCGACGGTTTCTATGATTTCTATGACTGAGGTTTTTTTATCGGGTTAATATAGACCGTTAGATGTTTATAAAATCTAACGGTTGAGCCTTTTGCTTTTTATATTTAATATGGTTTAATGTAGACCGTTAGATCTTCATAAAATCCGACGGTAGAGGGGTTTTTTCTTTTTTACGATTAATGTGGGAATTTCTAAGCCCTCTCGGTGAACATAGTGACTTCTTTTGCTCTTTAAATATTTATATAATAGATATTACAACCGATTTCCTTGCACATACGTTTCATCATCACATGCATGAATTGAGGCATAATGGAATCTCGATTACTGTCACACTGTGAGACCCAGCAAAGTTTCATGACGTTACATAATGATTACATTAAGAAGTACGTACTACAGAGGAGACGCCCGTTATTGCACTGACTGGGGAAAAAAACAGGCCAGGATCACGGATGCTTGGTAGCCTCACGGGGATGGCGTCCATGGCCACCATCGGAGTTCCACTGAAGCAGCACCCAAACCATGGACGTCCCTGCATTTGAGAACAGAAAAAGCAGGTTAAACAAAAGCTATCAGTCGGAGGTCATGAAAACCAACGAGCTTGTGTGACCTGATGATGATATATGTTTAATTAACCTGCGACGAAGATGAAGGGGATGAGATTGTGCAAAATGGATTGTGTGGTACAGCAGGCACTGCATGGCAAGGTAGGCGATGGCGTAGAGGAAGGACAGGAAGGTGGCCGTGTACAGCGGCTTGCTGCGTAGGTTGAAGGCGCAGAGGAAGCAGAGCGTGGACGACAGCAGCGTCTACACACCGGTCGTTCGCCCATGTACGCCGGTCACTGAAGCCCAACAGATACGAAAGTCACGCCACTCCCTCAAGCTAGCATTGGGCCACGTCGACCTAAATTTCTCACCGTTGGATATCAGGGAAGGTTATCATCTGACCGTCGTTCTTGGGCTCTTGGCCGGGTTCGCGACCCTTTGAGCGAGCGAGGCCGCCGCCACTACCCATGCGGACGCCGGGCCCCCGGGCTCAGCTGAACGATGGCCTCATCGGCGCCTCTTCCGCAGGCACCGCCGCGCTGGCCGACACGCGGCCGGCTGGATCAGGCCCTTCTACCCGGTGTTCGGGTGAGGCGGCGCCGGCGGCTGGTCCACGGCGGCCATGGGTGTGCAGCGCAACCTACTCCGGCGGCCGCGGAGCCGCGCGGGTGAGGGGTAGGCTGGGGCGGCTGTTCGTAGAGGAGGCGCACGGTACTCGTCGACGGCGGCGGCCTTGATGGCGCAGCGCCGGAGATCCTCGCGTGGACGGCATAGCGCCCGCCGATTAGATACTGCGTGTGGAGATCCGGTGGCGGCGCCTCGCGTCGACATCGCCCTTGCCTTGCCGGCACCACGCTCGCCCCTGAAGAGCAGGTCCACGGGGTCATCAGTGACCGAAGCCACAACGACGGCAAGGAAAAGTTGCGTCTTCTTCGCCGCGCCCACGAAGCGGCGACCTCCATCAGCAGACGACAAGCCCAGGCCAACCGGCTTTGCCGGAGCGACAACCACAGCCCACAGCACGACGGCGCCGCCTCCGATCCGCCTCTCCGTCTCCCTCTACGGCCCCACAGGTACACTCTCCTGGCGCTTCTCTTCCCTTCCTTTCCCACGCCTCGGCCCGTCTCTCCCTCTCCATCATCACCGGCCGGGCGGTCAGGCCCGTCGCCTACCGCATGCCCGCCTCTTCATCTTCCTCTACAGCTTCCCATCTGAATCACTGAACGCACACCTTGTTGTGGTCTTGTGGGCGACCTCGAGCCATGAGAAGATAGAAGGTAGAGGCAGAGACTCCTGCTACTCTTCTGGGTTGCTAGCTACTCTCCAGCGCAAGCTCTCAAGCAGGTATGCTGCTGGCGCCGGGGTGCTGGGCTGCTGCAACTGGATTCAACCATCAATAATCTAGGCAAGACTGATTTCAGGATTGAGATCTTGCCCTGGGTTTACTATGTACTCTTTGCGCAACGCACACCATGTATTTGTTATATTGTCCATGGAAAATAATTTGAAGTTTTCACCCCGAGTGTTAACTGCAACACTAATTTGAGATTCCAAGAACACAGGTGCTATCTTAGCTTTGCTGAAAATTATATAACCCTGTATATGCATTTATTGCAGATTTAGAAAATCTGGGCAACTTGAGTACAGTAGCATTTTTTAGGACTTAAGACCAGAGATAGCAAAACAATTGCAACTCTTAACTGGATATTGATGCATGTGTTCACCTCATGGGCAGGTAAATTCCTTCACTGAAGACACACTAGGCACAATTTTGTATGCTCAGCATCCCTGAACCCCATGCATGGTGTTTGCATATCTCAGGAAGCCACAGCCGATGACAAGCAGTAGATGATGCTGGATCGGATTGGAAGCAATCCAAAAATTTCAATGTAATTATTGATAATAGCTAGCCAACATATCTTCAATCTATGTGTCATGTGTGATGTGTGATCCTTAGTCAGTCGCGTTTATCAAATTTATAAGGAATTACGATTCCACATATCTATTCTAGATCATAAATCACGACCACAAAATACTAGAAACTTTGCGATCATTCAAAGATTTAATTTGCTATTTATAGTTCTCGATCAGACTATCCGGCATGCACTAGGTATGATCTTCTTTTTGATTAATCACACAACGTATGTCATAATATTATATGACCAGCAAGCATAAAAAGACAATTCTAATCCCACAATTTATAAACAAAATTGGGTCTCTCAAATGAGAAGGCGCGGCAACGCGGCGCCGTGGGTTCTAGTGTATACGATTCAGGTTAAAATTAAGATGCATGGATTACTATGTATTGATGATTTGATGTACAGACAGCAAGTCAGCAAGGTATACATACTGTGTATACCGGAGTACCAGACATTTGAGCGAGCAGAGCGAGAAGGTTTTAAAGAGCCGGCTATAGCCTCTACTATAGCCCGCTATAGCTGTTTTGGAAGGGAAAAGCCATGCGCTATAGCATCATTTAGCCCGCTATATCCCGATATAGTCCGCTATTTGTCGTTTTGAGAAGCACGCCACTAAACCCCTTAGCCCGCTATATTTAAAACCATAAGAGCGACACGGAGCCAAACAAGCAGGAGGAGGTGAAGGCGGAGCAGAAGATGCCGACAGCAATCAGCCACCACCCCAGCGCCGGCACGCAGCGCATCGAGTTCACCCAATGATTGAGCTCAATTTGATGTTCGTTGCCAGAAGTGTGGTGTATGGCTGTGAAAACATGACTTTTGACGATGGCGGCGTCTGTGGACGTCTTTACCCTCATTGAAAGCATCGCCATGGAGTCTTCTTTGCCTCCTACACCGGTCTCCAGGTTAAAAACCTATCCTTTTGGAGGAGAGACTACGGTGCAGTTTATCATCGTATCTCTAGATGGACGTTACTCTAGCAGACTATTGTGTACCAATGGTCATCAAGAGTATACTTTTTTGGATGGTGGTTAGTTATGTGCTTTGGAGGAGAAGGGGGTTCCTGTTTGTGGGTATTTAGTGGAAACAAAAAGCTCAACTACAACTCAATGCAATGCTAGTGTTCTAGTCTACTGTATTGATCATTGTTTGTGGATGTCGAACTTGTGGCTGGTTGGTGAAGAAGGTGGGTTTCAGAGATTTGTGAGATGCTTCAGGTGAACTATTCATCTACTTCTTTTGGGGAGGACGACGGAATTTTGTGGAGCTTGACCATCTCACTTCGTGGTATGTCAAAATATGTGCAGCTGCATCAAGCTTTCTCTGTAGTTGGGTTCAGGCTGTTTCGTGGTCTGAGTTGTATGTTGATTTGTAACTCTAGAATGCCTAATGCTTTCCAGATTTCTTTCTTCTTTTTTTATCTTTGTTGGCTGAGTGCACATTTCAGTGCAGAGGCCAGAACATTATTTCATCGTGAAATAAAGCTTCCTTTGTCTAAAGTCCAAAAAATGAAAAATATATATAGTTAATCATATAGTTTTCAACGTGGATTAAACTGTAAAAATAAACAGCTAAAGAATAAACAAATAGCTGCTGTGTTGACTTTAATAAAATGGATAAGTCACAAAGTCTTCGTCCTCCTGCGCGAGCAGTGACTCTAGTGATCCAGTCCTCATCCCAGCAATAGTCCCCCTTCCCATACCTGCAATCTCCAGACTCCTCCCCGCTCGAATGGCGACACGAGGATTTGCGCAGGCATTCATTGACTCAGAGGAGCAGTAGCATGACCTCCTACATACCGTGGTTGCGCCATCATCTGCCCATGGCCACAGGGGACACCCGCCTGCTCCATGCCTTTCCGGCGGTCATAGGATGGCACCCGAGCTACCTCCTCTTCTCTAGTCTCGCCCTCTCCCACATAGCTCTCCTCCCCTTCCCTCTCAACACCAGCATCCTCTTCCCTCTCAACACCAGCGAGGCAGTGACCATGGCGAGGCGCGAGCTGCGGTCACTGAGGCTCTCCTCCCCTTCTGTGCAGTTGCCGTTGCTGGTTGTATCTGGAGCTCTAGCCACAACCTCCTCACTTCCACATGTGGTGTTCCTAGGCACGATGCCCTGTTGTAACTCTTTCGCACTCCCATTACCTTAACCATCGCCGCATGTCAACATGAGGGATTGCAAAGAGAGGGAAAGTCAGGGGGTGTGGAGGATGCGGTGTTATGATCGTTGAGCATCTTGGGGCGAGCTGACGGGTAGGACGTCTGAGGAGGAGATGTGGATGTGCGATAGGAGTTGTGACTGCCGGTTGAGGAGCCATCCTGAATAGGGTGGGCCTCATGGCTCCTAGATGATGAGTGATTGTCAACGGAAGGCTCGCCACCCTGAAGAGGGTGGTGAATGGAGATGAACTCCTCTAAAGAGGGGCCACCCTAAAGAGGGTGTACGACCTGTCGTGGTGGATGCCGGTGTTCGACTCAGGTACACGGAGGGCGGTCAGTGGGCTGAAGAGCGCCGGGGCCGTGGTGTCCAATCCGAGAGCACGGCAACGGGTGGCAGACGCTTTGGCAGTTTCGGCGTAAAACCATCACCTACTTGGGAAAGCGGCAAGCTTCGGCGACTACTTCGGAAGGCGCCGAGATGGACGGGCTCATGGGCTAGCAACGCTCATGGGCACACCGGTTTGAATGGTTTGGGGCCTCAAAACCATCGCCACCTTATTTGGGCCGGTAGAGGCCTGGATAAGATAGACGACATAAAAGACTCCGACAGCGCGTGGCGGACATCCCGCGGATGCGTAGGATCGAAGCAACCACTCGAGGCTACGGGCGCCGTTGGATGAGAATATCCGATGTATCTTTCCGGTTTTGCCCCTACGGGTGTTGAGTCGCTTAGTTTAAGTGTAGGGTTAAGTGTCGTCTTTAGGTCCTATTCCATGGCCTATATAAACCACGGTGGGCAGCCCATTAGGGTTACCTCTCCCACTTGGTTTGTTTGTGAGAGCTTAGACAACCAAGTGCTTACATGCTCATGAGAGGCTAGGTTAGAGAGGTTAATCCCTCCTTAGCCTAGATGATCTAGTTTAGTGGGAAGGATGAAGGGTGGCAGGTTGTGAACTCTCGTGTAATTCTGTTCTTGGAGTAATCAAAGCTTTTAGTTGTGCTAATTTCGTCCTTGAGCAGATCCCCATTTCCACTCCCTTCTCTCCTTGTCCGATTTGATCTCAATCCCTTGGCTTTTTGTGGTTTTGAGTTTGCCAAGTGATTGGATCTTGTGATTCTTCTTCCGCCGCACCTCATACTCCATTTGATTCCATGAATCACCCCTTGAGTATGGCTACGGGATGAATCTCGTGTTTTTCGTTCGTTCTTGAGCTCTCGTCCCTTTCACTTTGACCGGTTGAAATTCGCAAGGTTGGTGAGTCCTTTTCGAGGATTTCTTTTTTGGGATAGCCTCTTTGTAGATTCAATTTCGTGTCCTAAAAGTTTGGGAAGGATTGGAGTTCGTTTGATTCGATTTTGGTTCAATCTAGGGTTTCGCGGAAGTTTTTCTGGGTCACATCGGATTGACCGACGCTTGCATCGGTGGGTTTTGGCTGTAGCCATTCGCCCTGTTTTTGCCTGTGTAAAGAGAAGGGCATCGGTTCGATCGACGACCCCATTTCCCTTCTCATCGGTCGTTCCCTTTTTCTCTCTAGTGTTTTCTTCCTTGTGTGATTGTTCCGACGTCTTCATCAGTTTAACCCACGACGTCATCGGTCGATCTATGCAGGGAGCATTGCGTTTGTGTTTTGGCTCTGCGTGATTCGACCGACGCAACCATCGGTTGAACCGACGCTGTGTGTTTTGTTCCTGTCGGTGCTTTTCTCTTTTCTTTCTCGTCTCCCCCCTTTCCTGCGTGATTCGACCGATGAGGGACATCGGTTGAACCGACGCAGGGGGTTGAGTGCTCACTTACACCATGTTCGTTGGCGTTTTGAAGGGGGACTTTTTGTGTGGTTTTCCGTTGTGCTTTGCTAAGTGTATAGCCTCCCAGTGGCCGACACTTAGCTCAGTTTAGAGGGGTTTTGTTTTTGGGCGTGTTTTTGGTTTCGACCATTCACCCCCTCTGGTCGCGTGTCTCGGTCCAACAGGTGGTATCGGAGCCAGGTTAAGGACTTTCAGGTGCCTTAACCGGTTCTAAGTCCGCTTGCGACCATGTCGAATCCCGGGAAAGCACCGTCACTCGATGCCCTTGGCTATGACTACTGGAAGACTCGCATGGAGACGTTTCTCCTGAGTCAGGGCGGTGACATATGGGCTATCACCCAGGATGCGACTTAGGTTATTCTGGAGACTCGGACTGACAATGCTGTTATTGCCAAGTTCGAGCGGAATAGCAAGGCAGTCAATCTGCTTTTCGCTGGCTTCGGCACTGAGGAGTTCAAGCAAGTGAGTCATCTTGAGACAGCCCGTGTGATCTGGGCCAGGCTCAACGAGCACCACGAGGGTACAAACGCTGTCAAAGCACGTCTGTTTCAGACTCACCGACGTGAATATGAGAATTTCACCCAGAAGCCGGGGGAGTCAGTTGAGGAGATGTTTGGCCGTTTTCAGTCAGTCATCAACAAGCTCCGGGCCAACAAGAGTGCTACCGACTATTTTCCCACTGACCATAAGCATGCTCTCAAGCTTCTTCATATGCTTGATCCTAAGGTCTGGGAAACGACAGCTTCGGCCATAGTTGAGGGGGCTTCTTATGAGACCCTCACCACTGCACAACTATTCAGCAAGCTCAAAGCTTCTGAGGTTGATAAACAGCTACGGTCAACTCCACAGGGAGGAGGTTCAAAGAGCTTGGCTCTGGCCTCAGCTGAGGGTGCTAAGTCTAATTCCAGTGACAGCTTTGCTTTGTCTTCTGTGTCTCTGTTGTCTATTTCAGAGGAGCAGCTGGACACACTGGGAGATGAAGATCTGTGCATGTTCAACAACCGCGTCCGACGCGTGTATGATAGGCGGATGGCCAAGAAGCACGGCTCCAAGCCAGGGTGCTTTGAGTGTGGCGATTTAGGCCAGTTCGTCGCTGACTGCCCCAAGCGGAATGCCTACTACACGAAGGGCAACGGCAGCGGCATGCATGACTCCGGTGGTCCTCACAAGCAGAATGACTACAGGCACTGTCCAAGGAAGGGCTCCCGGATCAAGAACTTCAAGAAGTTCGCCAAGAGCTTCCACAAGGAAACCAAGCACCGGGAGCGGGCCTTCATGGCAAAGATCCAGGAACACCTTCTGGAGGATGACTCATCTTCTTCCTCCTCTTCCTCGAGCTCAAGCGACGATGAGATCGTCATCAAGAAAGGAGGTAAGAAGGGCGCTGGAGGACCTGCCGGACTCTGCTTCATGGCTATGAGCCCTGAGCGGAGGAGTTGGCGAAGCACCAGGAGCTCCAGTGGCTTTTGCACTATGGCCCTGGATGGAGAAGGTGCTGGACTGGAGGATCCGAGCTCCAACGATGACACGTCATTCGAGGTGAGCATGTCTGATGAGGAGATCTTGGAGATCTTAGAGGACAACAAGAGAGAGCTTAAGCGTTATGGCAAAATCACCAAGAAGACGTTCAAGGCCTATGAGAGGGTTTGTGCTGAGCTTGTCATTGCAAATGGCAAGATTGCAGCGTTGAGTGCACCACCTCCTGAGCCTAATCCCATGTCTGAGTGTGAGAGCTATTTAGCTGTGATGGCTGACTTGGGAGAGCTAAAGTACAAGTATGCCCAGTTGGTGGAGGAAAGGGATGCTTTTCGTGCAAATCTAGAGTCCACCAAGAGAGACCTCCTAGCTGCCCAAGCCCTAGTTGTTTCTGATGTTGAGCCCTGTGAGACCTACCCACATCTTGAGAGTGAGCTAGAGAAGCTTAGGAAGCAGTGTGATGAGCAAGTTAGGGATCTTGAGAGGGTGAGTGCAGAGTTGGAGGGTTTTCGTGCTCGTCCCACTTTACTTGGAGCATGTAAGGTCTGTCCTACACTCAGAGAGGAGTTAGCGTAGGCTCGGGGAGATCTTGAGAAGTGGACTACCCCATCCAGCGTTTGTGAAGACTGTATCTCGATTAGGATGGAGCTAGCAACCTGCAAGGCTGAAGTGAAGCGTTTAGAGAAGAGATCTAGCTATCCTAGTGAGGAGTGCAACACTTGTGCCGCTTAGGCGGTTTTGCTTTCTGACCTGAGAGAGGAGAAGGAGAACTCCGATTCGGAGAATGTTTACCTTAGGCAGATCTTAAGTTGGGTGTCAGCCAGAGAGCCTCAGCTAGGGATGATGATCCGTCAGTTCAAGAAGGAGGATGGTTTCAGTGTGGGGTACAAGTACTCCCAGGCTGACTTTGAGAGTGTGCTTGACAAGGTGTTGGAGTGGAGCAAGCTTTCTCCTGAACAGCGCTTTCCCAAGACCCACAACACCAAGGGTTTCAAGCCTGATCAGCCTAAGGATGGCATCCTTCAGGAGCCTCCTAAGAAACCTCCCAAGAAGCTTGTCTGGATCCCCAGCCTAAAGAGCTTCAGAACAGCCTTGACTCCCTTCCGGGGACCTCCAAGGCCAAACCCAAGGCTGAACCCAAGGCCACCAAACCTAAGCCTCCACCACAAGCTCCAAAGCCTCAGCCTCAGCCTAAGCCTTAGTCTAAGACCTTTGTGTGTGACTACTGTCACCGTCAGGGTCACCTTGAGGAGTTTTGCTTCAGAAGGAAGCGAGCGGAGAGGTTGGAGAAGTCTTGGAGGAACAAGGACCAGTTCCACCAGGAGGGTAGTGGACCTGTCTTTCCTCGGCGCGTGGAGTGGTCATACGGCCGGGCGCGTCGTGTAGGTGGTGGTAGTGGAGACAACTTTGGGCATCATGCTCCTGTTGGTGGTTTCTTTCCTCAGGCTCCAGGACATCATTTTGGATATGATTTTGGTCCTCCAAGCTTTGAGTTTGAGCATGCACGGTTTGAGAGAGATCCGCGCTTTGGTTCTGAGTACTTTGGTTCTTCTGCACCTGCTTTTCAACCTACCTATGAGCAGATGGCACGTCACTGGTTTTCGACTCACCCAGTGTCGGACCATTTGCTCATCCATTTGACCGTTGATTTTTGCAGGAGCGAGGCATGGAGGACGTATGGATCATAGACTCAGGCTGTTCCAGGCACATGATGGGGTAGCATAGATGGTTCTCCAGCCTCACCCCGACGAGCGGCAAGGACTACATCACGTTCAGGGACAAAGGTCAAGGTAAAATTGTGGGTGTTGGCTCTGTTTCGGTCTTTGAGAAGTTCTCCCTGAGGGAAGTTGCTTTTGTTTCGAAGCTTGGCTTCAATTTGCTTTCGGTTTCGCAACTTCTCGATGAAGGGTGTGAAGTGTGCTTTAAGAAGGGTAGCTCTCGTGTTTTGGATGCTAAGGGAGAGTTAGTTTGTAAGATTTTGCCTTTTGGTCGTATCTTTCAGATTGACTTCTCTCGTTCCGCTGGCCCTTCGTGTTGTCTTGTTGGTTCCGGTCCTTCTTCTTCTAGTGTTTCTGAGCTTTGGAAGTGGAATAGGAGGTTAGGCCATTTGAATTTTGATCTCCAAGTGAGGTTGAGCTCTATGGGTCTCATCCGAGGATTGCCCAAGCTCAAGTTGGAGAAGGATTTGGTTTGTCATCCATGCCGCCATGGGAAGATGGTTGCTACTTCTCACACACCTGTTAATCAGGTGATGACTTCGTACCCGAATGAGCTTTTACATATGGATACTGTGGGTCCTACTCGGGTTCGGTCGGTTGGTGGGAAGTGGTATGTGCTAGTGGTAGTGGATGATTTCTCTCGGTTCTCGTGGGTGTTCTTTCTTGAGTCGAAGGACGAAATTTTCGGTTTTGTTCACGATCTGATCTTGAGGTTGAACAACGAGAGTCATGGCCGAGTGAGGGCTATTCATTCCGATAATGGAACTGAGTTCAGGAACTCTTGTATGGACAACTTCTGCAGTGATCATGGTCTGGACCATCAGCTGTCTTCTCCATATACTCCCCCACAGAACGGCATTGTGGAATGCAAGAACGACACGCTTGTTGAGATGGCCAGGATGATGCTCGATGAGCATAGGACTCCTCGCTGGTTTTGGGCTGAAGCAGTGAACACGGCCTGCTACGTCGCCAACCGCATTTTTCTTCGAGCTTACCTTGGTAAGACTTCATATGAGTTGCGGTATGGTCGACAGCCCAAAGTGAGCCATCTGCGTGCGTTTGGCTGCAGATGCTTTGTGCTCAAGTAGGGGGGCATTTGGATAAGTTTGATTCTCGCTGCTCGGATGGTGTCTTTCTTGGTTACGCCTTGAACTCGAGAGGGTTTCATGTGTGGAACCTTGACACCAAACAGGTAGTGGAGACTTGTGAGGTTTCTTTTGATAAAACTATGCCTTGCTCAACCCCTGTCTTTGAGCTTTCAGGTGATGATGAGTTGGGCGCCTCTATCTTTGAGGAGGAGGAAGATGCCCCTGAAGATGGTGATGGTGGGACTACTACGTGTGCTGCAGATCCCACACCCTCTGAGACGAGCGATGATGATTATATACCACCGATCACGAGTACGACTACGATCGACGTACCTTCTACCTTAGAGGGGCCTGCTGCGGACGCAGGGGAGGTGACTTCCCGGGCAACTGGTTCCCGGGCGGTCCAGCGGGATCACCCATGGGAGAGGATCATTGGCGACATCGGCTCGAGGACTTTGAGGTCCCAAACAGGTTCTGTGGCTTTCTTTGCTCATTTCGGCTTTGTTGCATCTTTCGAACCCAAGGATGTTGGACACGCTTTGTCGGATAGTCATTGGGTCAATGCCATGCATGAGGAGTTGGAAAATTTTGAAAGAAATCAGGTTTGGAAGCTAGTTGAGCCGCCACCTCAGTGCAACCCCATTGGTACCAAGTGGGTATTCAAAAATAAGCAAGATGCTGATGGGGTTGTGGTGCGCAACAAGGCTCGGTTAGTTGCCCAAGGGTTTTGCCAAAAAGAGGGTATTGACTATGAGGAGACTTTTGCTCATGTGGTGCGTCTTGAGTCCATTCGCATACTCTTGGCGCTTGCAGCTTCAAAGGGCTTCAAGCTTTTTCAAATGGATGTTAAAAGTGCCTTCTTAAATGGTTTTATTGAAGAAGAAGTTTATGTGAAACAACCCCTGGTTTCGAAAACCCCAAATTCCCAAACCGTGTGTTCAAGCTTCAAAAGGCCTTGTACGGTCTTAAGCAAGCTCCTAGAGCTTGGTATGATCGTCTCAAGAAATTTCTTATTGGTAAGGGTTTTAAAATGGGGTATGTGGACAAAACTCTTTTCTTGTTGAGTCATGGCAACGACCTTCTGTTTGTCCAGATATACGTGGATGATATCATCTTTGGGGGATCTCATGCTCTTGTGTCTAAGTTTGCTGAACAGATGAGTTCTGAGTTCGAGATGAGCATGATGGGCGAGCTCCAGTACTTCCTAGGTCTTCAGATGAAGCAAATGAAGGGACCTTCATTCATCAAGCAAAGTACACGAAGGACTTGATCAGGAAGTACAACTTTGGCGGAGATCTCAAGCCCTAGACTACACCAATGAGTTCAAGTGGAGGATTGGACAAGGACAAAGATGGAGTTGCTGTTGATCAGAAGGAGTATCAGGGAATGATTGGATCGCTTCTGTACCTGATGGCCACAAGACCGGACATTCTGTTTGCTACTGGGCTTTGCGCTCGGTTTCAAGCATCTCCGAGGGAATCGCACTTAAAGACAGTCAAGCGGATCTTCAGGTATCTCATGCACACCTCCGAGCTTGGCTTGTTCTATTCTGCCGCTTCTTCTATTCAGCTCTGTGGTTATTCTGATGCTGACTATGCTGGCTGCAAGTTGGATCGCAAGTCCACTTCAGGCACATGTCATTTTCTTGGCTCGTCTCTTGTGTCTCTGGCTCAAGTTCTTTTTCTTGATGTTTTTTTGATTTAATAACCCTGATCTGCTTGCTTTAGTTTAGTAACTCTATATTCTCCTGAGCATTTTGATGCAGTGTCTATTTGCTACCCTTTGTACTATACATGTTAGAACTTGTAAATGCTTTATACCATACCTGAGAAGCTTGTTTATGCACTCCACTTACACATCACAGCATATTTTGAGGGGGAGTTGCATCTCAGGGGGAGGCTCATTCCAAGGGGGAGTGGCCTTTATGAGTGTTTTGAGACTCACTTGATGAGTCCCATTGTCAACAAGGGGGAGAAGTTGTATGACTCATCTTCTTTTGCTTTGGTTCTGCTTTGGGGGTGAGCGGTGTGAGATTTGAAAAATTCCTCCTTGTGACAGGGGGAGCTGAGTGTGCACTCATATGGTTGAGCGTTCCATATTGTGAGGGGATTCATTTTGGGTTAAGTGGTTTTGTGATTTTGAGCTTTTGCTTGCTCTTGCACCGGTTGTGTCGAGTCTTTGCCTCTTTCAGGAGGAACCGGTGTTTTGCTTCTGCATGACTGTGTTGAGCCTTGCCTCTGACTTTGAGGGGTCATGCCTAGTTTGATCGGCTGCGTAGAGTTGTTTCCCTTATCTTAGGGGGCCGATTTTTGGCTTTGCTCTTGTTTAGCTCAGATGACCTATTTCTGCTTTTGTTTGGCTCTTGGTCATTTGGTTAAACTTTCTCTTTCTTCTTTGGTTATCCTTTCCTGTTTCCCGTCTTGTCTTGTATTTTGCTTTGTTTTTCTTGTCTCCACCTTTGGATGCAGGTTGTAGGTAGCTGAAGAGTTGCTGCACCTAGAGAAGACGATGAGGATGTTGACAATGCACTCATCAAGGGGGAGATTGAGGAGCCATCCTGAATAGGGTGGGCCTCATGGCTCCTAGATGATGAGTGATTGTCAACGGAAGGCTCGCCACCCTGAAGAGGGTGGTGAATGGAGATGAAGTCCTCTGAAGAGGGGCCACCCTGAAGAGGGTATACGACCTGCCATGGTGGATGCCGGTGTTCGACTCAGGTACACGGAGGGCGGTAAGCGGGCTGAAGAGCGCCGGGGCCGTGGTGTCCAATCCGGGTGCACGGCAATGGGCGGCAGACGCTTTGGCGGTTTCGGCGTAAAACCGTCACCTACTTGGGAAAGCAGCAAGCTTCGGCGACTACTTTGGAAGGCGCCCAGATGGACGGGCTCATGGGCTAGCAACGCTCATGGTCACACCGGTTTGGATGGTTTGGGACCACAAAACCATCGCCACATTATTTGGGCCGGCAGAGGCCTGGATAAGATAGACGACATAAAAGACTCCGACGGCGCGTGGTGGACATCCCGCGGATGCGTAGGATCGAAGCAACCACTCGAGGCTACGGGCGCTGTTGGATGAGAATATCCGATGTATCTTTCTGGTTTTGCCCCTACGGGCGTTGAGTCGCTTAGTTTAAGTGTAGGGTTAAGTGTCATCTTTAGGTCCTATTTCATGGCCTATATAAACCAAGGTGGGCAGCCCATTAGGGTTACCTCTCCCACTTGGTTTGTTTGTGAAAGCTTAGACAACCAAGTGCTTACATGCTCATGAGAGGCTAGGTTAGAGAGATTAATCCCTCCTTAGCCTAGATGATCTAGTTTAGTGGGAAGGGTGAAGGGTGGCAGGTTGTGAACTCTCGTGTAATTCTGTTCTTGGAGTAATCAAAGCTTTTAGTTGTGCTAATTTCGTCCTTGAGCAGATCCCCTTTTCCTCTCCCTTCTCTCCTTGCCCGATTTGATCTCAATCCCTTGGCTTTTCGTGGTTTTGAGTTTGCCAAGTGATTGGATCTTGTGAGTCATCTTCCGCCGCACCGCACACTCCATTTGATTCCATGAATCACCCCTTGAGTATGGCTGCGGGATGAATCATGTGTTCTTCGTTCGTTCTTGAGCTCTCGTCCCTTTCGCTTTGACCGGTTGAAATTCGCAAGGTTGGTGAGTCCTGTTCGAGGATTTCTTTTTGGGATAGCCTCTTTGTAGATTCAATTGCGTGTCCTAAAAGTTTGGGAAGGATTAGAGTTCGTTTGATTTGATTTTGGTTCGATCTAGGGTTTCGCGGAAGTTTTTCTGGGTCACATCGGATGGACCGACCCTTGCATCGGTGGGTTTTGGCTGTAGCCATTCGCCCTGTGTTTGCCTGTGTGAAGAGAAGGGCATCGGTTCGACCGACGACCCCATTTCTCTTCTCATCGGTCGTTTCCTTTTTCTCTCCCGTGTTTTCTTCCTTGTGTGATTGTTCCAACGTCTTCTTTGGTTTAACCCACGACGTCATCGGTCGATCTCTGCAGGGAGCGCTGCGTTTGTGTTTTGGCTCTACGTGATTCGACCGACACAACCATCGGTTGAACCGACGCTGTGTGTTTTGTTCCCGTCGGTGCTTTTCTCTTTTCTTTCTCGTCTTCCCCCCTTTCCTGCGTGATTCGACCGATGAGGGACATCGGTTGAACTGACGCAGGGGGTTGAGTCCTCACTTACGCCTTGTTCGTTGGCGTTTTGAAGTGGGATTTTTTGTGTGGTTTTCGGCTGTGCTTTGCTAAGTGTATAGCCTCCCAGTGGCCGACACTTAGCTCAGTTTAGAGGGGTTTTGTTTTTGGGCGTGTTTTTGGTTTCGACCATTCACCCCCCCCCCTCTGGTCGCGTGTCTCGGTCCAACACCGGTGTTGTAGGTTTGAGCAGCTGTGGACGCCATTCGTGCAGGAGAGGGAAGAAAACACAGAGAGACGGAGCGACGGACTAGGAAACGGAGAGGCTGTATGCACAGGTGCTGGAAGACTGATCGGCGGTGGGGCTTATTTGTAAGAATGCACCAAAAACTTTATTTGTTTTAATATTAGGTAGAGATTTGGTTCATGCATTAGTTCCTTTAATTACACCTAGCGAATGAATGATCACCTAATTTTTTCACGATGATAATAATAATATCATGAGTAAAATATGTGGGCGGTCCTTGAAGTTGACAGCATGTCACTTAGTTCACTGAACTTAGAAAACTAGGAATTCGGATCCCTAAACTTGGCTAGTGTATCATCTAGTCACAAAACCGCTTTGCTCGCTCCGGGTGCTGACATGCCATGCTGATAGAGAATCTAGGTCCTTAAACTTGGCCAGTGGTGTTAGTGTTATTTGGATCCCTAAACTTGGTTGGGCTATCATGGTGGTTTCAAAATCGCTCTTTATCCTTTTGCCGTCGTCAAGAGAAGGGCTAGTGTTGGAGGATGGCGGTGACATGGATGATGACAGGAAGTGGTTTCCAGTGAGGGGATGGTTAGCACTCCTCCGCTGTCGGCATTCCTCTCGATGACTGCAGAGGATGGATGCGAGAGGATGCCGACTAGCATGGTAGAACTCGCATGATAAAATCTTGTGTATTTTTGTTTCCGGTCTGGTACAAGAAACTATTCCGTTCTGAATTTTGAATTCTCCCCAAATTAAAAAAATCATAGAAAATCTTTCCAAGGATTTTGGTGCTTTCCGACCAAAAAAATTGTTTTGGTCATGCAAAGGTAAAATGTTTCGGGAACTAGATGACACCCCCGCTAATTTTATGGTCCTAGATCACACCATATCTAAGTTTAGAGGCCCAGATTTTATGTTAGCATGCCACATCATCACCAGAGAGGAGAAAATGGTTTTAGAGAGCGGTTTTGGGACATAGATGATACCTTAGCCAAGTTTAGGGACCCAGGTCCTAGTTTTATAAGTTTAGAGACCTAAGTGACACACGTTGCCAATTTCGAGGACCGCTCATGCATTTTACTCACCAAGGAAGCACGTGATGCGGTACTCCGATCATTCTCGAATTTATGGATGGGGATGTCGTAGCGAACGATGAGGCTATCGTCCTTGAGGTGACGCATCGCCTCCTCTCTCTCCTCTGGCATGCCCTCAATAATGTCAGTCGGCACCACCATACTACGTACCGGTGGGTTGCCATACGTGGCCATTGAGAACGCTCAAGTTGAACGTGGCAGTGGTTGTGAAGTCCACCCATCTGTTGCCTTGGAACGTCGGGAAGCGGTTCTCCATCAACAGGAGCACCATGGCCGGGCGGCTGCTCTCTGAATCCTTGGTGGGGCCATTGGGACAGTAGCAGAACTTCCACCGTGGCCGCCCAGCGCATAACGTCGATGACTCAATATGTTTTCCATGCTTCACATCCTGTCCACTGAATGTGAGCTTTAAGATCTTCACAAAGGTAATCACAAATAGAATGAACCTGATAGCCGACAAAGTAATAAGCCCTAGTCAAACGGCTTTCATGAGGGGTCGCAACATCCTTTAAGGGGTTGTCATTCTACATGAAAGTATACATGAAATTCTGAGGAAGAAACTTAGTAGTATGGTTGTCACGATTGACTTTGAGAAAGCTTATGGCAAGGTCAAATGGCCTTTTTCTGTTACAAGCCATGCTAATGAAAGTTTCTCACCCAAGTGGATCTCTTGGATTAAGACCTTCATATCGGGAGGCAGTGTTGCAGTGAATGTAAACGGGGAAATTGGACACTACTTTTAGACAAAGAAGGGACTCTGTCAGGGAGATCCTTTATCACCAATCCTTTTCAACATTGTTGCTGATATGCTAGCTGTCTTAATTAAAAGAGCCAAGAACCGGGGACAAATTGGTGGTGTAGTGAACCATCTAATTGACGATGGCTTGTCCATTCTCTAGTATGCAGATGACACGATTCTCCTTATGGAAGACGATCTAGAAAAGGCTAGCAATTTGAAACTCCTTTTATGTGCTTTTGAGCAAATCTCAGGTCTGAAAATTAACTTCCACAAAAGTGAAGTTTTCTGTTTTGGACAAGCACAAAATTCTTTAAACCAATACTTAGACTTGTTTGGCTATAAGCAAGGATAGCTACCCTTGAAATATCTAGGAATTCCTATTCACCATAGGAAACTTAGAAACTCGGATTGGAAGTTGGTAGAAGAAAGATTTGAAAAATGGCTAAGCAGCTGGAAAGGAAAGCTTCTTTCGGTGGGAGGACGACTAACACTAATTAACTCGGTGTTAAGTAGCCTACCTATGTATATGATGTCATTCTTTTCTATCCCAAGAGGAGTTTTAAAGAAGTTAGATTTTTTTCGTTCTCACTTCTTTTGGCAAGGAGATGAGAACAAAAGAAAATACAGACGGGCTAAATGGAGTATCCTTTGCCAGCCTAAAGAGCAAGGGGGGCTTGAAATACATGACTTACATTTGAAAAATGTCGCTTTCTTAAGTGGTTGTTTAAGATTCTAACCACAAAAGGTACTTGGCAACAACTTTTAAGAGCTAAATATTTAGGCTCCAAGCCGTTAGTCCAAGTACAGTGGAAACCAGGTGATTCACATTTCTAGTCCAGTCTGATGAAGGTGAAACAAGAATTGCTTCGTTTCGGTACCTTTAAGATCAATAACAGATCTTAGGTGAGATTCTGGGAGGATACTTGGCTTGGTAATAAACCGCTTAGAGAGCAGTACCCTGGCCTCTACTCTATTGTTAGGAACAAATTTGCAACAATTGCTGAGGTTTTAACAGACGCTCAACCTACCATAATATGGCGATGGTTGCTTGGCGGTCCAAAGGTAGTAGCTTGGAATCATCTTTACCCACGCATTATTGGTATAGTCCTAACTGATTCAGAGGATGAATTTAGCTGGGTCTTAAACCAAAATAAGTAATTCCCGGTAAAATCACACTACCAAGCCTTGATAAAGAGCAAAGTTAGTAACCTTAACAAAAGAATATGGAAGCTTAAAGCACATCTCAAAATCAAAGTATTTCTTTGGTATGTAAAGCTAGGGGTAATTTTAACTAAAGATAATCTGGCTAAAAGATGGTGACAAGGAAGCAAAACATGTTGCTTTTGTCATAAAGATGAGACGATCGAACATCTGTTTTTTGATTGTCGGCTGGCGAGGTCAGTTTGGGCCATAATTCAATTTGCGTTTGGCATCGACTGTCCTCAAAGCATTGCATATATGTTTGTGGATTGGACAAACAACTTTGATAGTAAAATCAGAAATATAGCACTCTTGGGGGCGGCGGCTACCCTTTGGTCGCTATGGCTGTACAGGAATGATATTGTGTTTGAAAAAAACCTCGATCTTCTCCTTTGCAGGTTATTCATACTAATATCCATTGACTGCGTACATTGGCTGTGCTCCAGCGAGAGGATATGCTGGACACCTTGACGGAGGTTATGTGACGATTGACGCATGTGGCCTTGGAGTTTTTTACTCTGGCGCATGGGTGACGGTATAGTCTTAGGATTGAATGTTACGGGTTGGTTTTAGCAGAGATGTTGGACTTTTCCTAGGCTGTGTGCTTTGTAAGCAGAGGTCGAAAGAGGCTTCCAAAAACTTGTATCACCTCGATTACTGCTCTTGAGAATAATAAAATCTTTCTATTAAAAAAATAGTGGAGTTGCCGCCGATGCGGAGCAGGTCACCTTGCACCTGTAGACAGACCAGAAGGAGAGGGTCGCGCGGGCGTACGACTGCCATGCGACGCCTAGTGCCGCCACCGAAACCCAATAAAAGACCAAGAGGAAGGCATCGCGTTGCATGCTCTAGTTGTGGTGGTTGATATATGATGGATTGTAGATAGAGGAAGACTTTGATATCTCAAGAACAATCCACGTATGTATTTGGGCAACATGAACTCGGTGAAAATTTGACTCAATGCCATATCCTCGCCAATCCATGATACTGTGTTCCAGATTTGTCTAAATTCTTTGGTCAACATCATACAGAAAACAAAAACAACTGAATATATCGGAGTCGTATGACACAGTGTGGAGGATGCTGCTGCGCCTAGTTCTAAAAACTCAGGCTAAATTGGAAGGACCTTCAATAATGATTGACCAATTCAATAAGGAGAAGTTCTGCGCCCAAGAGTTCAGTGATTTGAGACAACCGGTACAAATAGAGTATCGGCTCATCATGGAATAAAGCCGATTCCAGGGTTGCCAATTCAAGAAGATTGTTTTTTCATTTATGCAGCAGTATGAGTCTGAATTAGGTGGAAAACTTATTTTCCAGGGTGCTGAGCGCGGAACTTTTTGATAGGTTTTCCATCTCTGAGTTTCCACAATGTCTACCACAAGTTTGGCATGACATACGCCAGTGGAAATAAATCAAACAACCATAACTCCTCTAGAATATTGCATTCTTGTTAGTTTTATAGTCTTAGGTTCGTTCGGATCCTCAAGTTATAGGAATATTAATTTGTAGGTTCACATTGACATTAGTATAGAGTTTAACCATGATGATTAGATGATATAATAAAGGGAAAAGCCAGTTTCAAAACTTCAAACTATCCAAATCATTTGATTTTCAACATTGAACTACGGAAATGGACATGGGGCACCATAAGCTAAGAAAACCGGACAAACATGCACTTTTAGCTGGTTTCGAAGGTGGTTTTCAATTTTTCTAAAGTAAAAAATCATATTCGAAGACTTTCCAACGTTTTACTACCCCCATAACATGAAAAATTGGGCTATCAAGAGGTGTAGGAGACCTTATCCTCCGCACATGAAAACATTATGAAAAACTTCACATAATTTTATGGTGTAGATAAACCCATATTAATTAATAGAGAGAGGCAGAGAGGGGGCAAAGTAAGAAATTTTAATTAGTTGTAGGTACGTACTATAATCAATGAACTTCTAATCTTCTATCTTCTATATCTAAATTGGTGCCCCCCACTACCGGTTTTTTCTGAGCTCTGGTGAAGCCACGTCACCGAGCACTAGCATTCAAGAGAAGACACATCATTAGTCACTAAAGCATTCCATTTATGTCTTTCACCGATTCTTTGTGGGCATAGCTCCTTTTGCATGCATATGCTCCTTTTTGGGGCTTTAGTATTTTGTTAGCACATAATCTATATCTAATTATCTATAAAACATATATAGTTGAGATTCACTAAGTGTCATTAACTTCAATTCTCTCAACATACAAGGTAGCTACCTCATCTCAAAAACCCACTAAGTTGCATGCCACATCACCTTCCACTTAGACCTTTATTGATATCTTCCATCGGTTCTTTGTGGCATCATGCATGCAAGGCTCCCATGTGGCGTATTCATGCAACTTAGCTATGTCATCTCAAATACCCACCAAATTGCATGCCACGCCGTTCACTAAAATCTTTATTTATATTTTCATCAATTTTTTTACTTTATACATGCAAAGTTTTCATATGGTGTTATCACTGAAATTCTCGCAATAATATATCACATCACCATCCACTAGGACTCTATTGATTTCTTCAATCGATTTTCTACCGCTAATGACACCCATGACTATTGTTCTCTGTGAGTACCATGTTACAAAATTCCCATAAGAAAACAAATGAGCTGAATATGTTATCAACTATAATGTCTTTAAAAAATATTGGCATATAATTGAAACGATATTTCTACAATTAAATTTGACTTTCAAGTTAGTTTCCGAATTCCGGCAGCAACGCGCGGGGTGTCACCTAGTACATATAAATGGCATACCCCAGAGTGCCGTAGGCTTTTCGCTCTGTGCGGGGTCTAGGGAAAGGTATCTTTAAGCCCGCCCCCGGCCTTACCCGCATAATATGCAGAAGCTGGAACTCGAACTCGGGACCTTTCGATTACAGATGATAGGCTCTACCGCTGCACCGGGCCCGCCCTTCAAACATCTAGTACATATATGCTAAATATTCTAACCAGTCCGTACAAGAGAGCACGTTCTGAAAAGTACTAGTTCTTTTGTATTAACTAGCTAATTGCTCGTGCGTTGCAACGCACAAATCATTCCTAAAACCGCACCATTGTATACAGCTAACAAGTATTTTAGTTTTGTTAAATCATTTAAAGAAAATTTCAATTTTTTCATAACCAATTATATAAAAGTTTGTGGTAAACATGAAACTATATTGAAAATATTCATATGACAAACATATGAGAATTGAGAAAGCTCCTGTCTTCTGATAGCAATTGATTATGCTTAGTGTAAGGGTAAAAAGATATCTATCAAATTTCAATAGGACATACAATTCTTTCAGAATAACCAAACAATACATCATTGAGCTTAATAAAGTTAGAATCATAGCCACTAAAGAGACCAGGACTCCTCGCCACACAGACTTTCCTACACACTATTAGACTTCCTACTACAAAGCAAATGACATCTACATAAGTTTTTCCTAGTCAAAACATATCTCCACTTCCAAAGAATGTAAAGGACGTCTACAACTTGAGATGGCTCTGCCATCAACCACCATATTATCCTAGAACTCCCGTTCAGATCCTTCAACTTGCTTGACACTACAACGTAGATTCCTTCAATACCTTGGCGATGTGCTTCGGCAGCTCCTATGCACAAGCTGCTAGTTTAGAAACAATGTCACAATTGTCATGCTTCATGACTGAGCATGACCGGAAAGAATAACACAAATAGCAATGCGTGCATGAAAAATGATAGTCTTGAAGAGAATTCCCCAAAAAAAATCAGTAAACAATACAATGTGTTCGTGGCCAAGAATGGAGAGGCGATACAGGACCTTCCTGATGTTTCAGCAAATCTGCTGAGACACAAGATACATCAATAGTTCAAAACACACTAATGAACAGCAAGCAGCAGACACAAAAAACATTGTAGAACATCAATCACCTATAGTGGAAAAAAATCAAGTACAAAAAATCCATTATGTTCAGTTAAGACATACAGTTGTTCTATATGGGTCAATATGGATAGATATACTTAACCATTGATAGTGTATATGCTATCTGGGTTATAGAAGAAAAAGATAATGCTAGCATAACTGACGATGGCACACTCCAAATTAGAAAAGTGAGGTTGGCATGCATATAGGAATATGTATATATGCAAATACAAATGCTTCATATTTCTCTACGAGATAGAAGTAAATAACAGACTAATAGCTAGAATCAAGCATCAACATGGAGCATTAGAAAGACATAAAATAGAATTTGATGGTGTGTCAAGTTACCCAATCCTTGGCTGTCGATTTCCTAGCATGTCCAGCAGTAGTGGGTATCCATTTCCAATTGATTCTTGGCCCTATAATAAAAAAATAACTCTTTAAACTCTTGCAACCAGAGACAATTGGTTAACAAAACATCTCCAAAGCCTCTATGCGGCATTGCCACCCTCTCTATGTTCTTTACAAGTCACAGAGATGAATCAAGGAATTTTGTTGGAAGGCATGTCAATGACCAGAGGGATCATCCGCCCATGGGATGCGGCTCGCACATACATGGTTGTCCACAGCAGCATCCTTGGAAGCTGTTGAAGTGCAGAACAGGTGTTTAAGAAAATGAACCAAACTGAGACTGAATGCAACTGTGCAAGTCTCTGTGAGAAGACGTTTACATCTACATGAGTAATGCTTCTAGCCAAAGAAATGTTGAATAATCCTAATTGTGATGTCCCACAACAATGATGAATAGCTCAAATTATCCCAATATGCATCATCAAAAAGAATATTTTAAACCATATATACAGTTATCTAATGGGAGTTCCATAACTTGATCAGTAGCTTTTTTGATGCAGAATTTAAAATTTGAGGCTGTATTTTTCACTTAATCCATTTGGATCATTTTTTTTCAGCAGATGGAAACTGTGGGCAACCTGAAAGGGGGAAAATAACATTATAGCTTTTTTCTTAGCAAACGTGTATTGAACAGCAAAACAATAAAGCAGGCTTGGTGTGGTGTGGTGCATACTGAATCATCTACATGGTTATAAGCCTAGTAAGCTAATCTACTATATCTTTTGTCTGATTTTGTTGCTGCTCCGAAAGTAGTTGCAAAATAAGGATGCTAAGAGAATGGACATTCGGACAAGATGAAATCCACCAAACTGATATGTTATCAAACAGGATGATGAAGGTTTTTGCCTTACTGCAAGTCGGCAACAGGACTGGCTGGGCTTGTCTGCTTCCAGCTGCTCCGCTGTGATTGGGTTGGGTTACCCTATTCCATGATTTGTGTGACAGTATTATACGCAATTCACTCGCCTTTAGCTTCGTGTAATACCCTGATTTTCGGACCGTAAAATTTCGAGTAAAATATAAATAAACAATCTTTGTTGTGGAGCTTGTCACCCTAATTTTAATTTTTTTGTCTAAGTAATTAATAAAAATCAATCATAGGAACCACATGTATTTTGCATTGCATGCTGGTGCATTGTTTCTTGCCTGAATAATATGCTTGTTGTGATGCTTTATATTCAAAAGCTCATTTGAATTCAAACTTATTTACAAAACTATTAGCAAACCCTTGAATAGAAAAGGGGAAAATATTTTCTTTTCCTTCTCTTCCTTAGCCGCCCAACCTGGCCCAGCTGGCCTCCCTTCTCCAGCCAGCCCATCTCCCATGCCTCCTCTTTCCGCAGCAGCAGCCCAGCTGGCGGCACACCCCGCCCTCGCCACGCGGCAGCTTCGCATCCGCACCACACCACCGCCCTCACCGTCGCCGCCCCGAAGCCGCACGGGATCCACCGCCCGCAGCAAATCCCACACCGCTTCCGTGCCTTGTGTCACCGACCGATGGGACCCGCCCGTCGGACCCATCCCTTCCACCCGAACCCGGTGCGGACTCGAGCAGAGCGCGGAGACCATCCCGGACTCGCCGCGCCGCTGCTGCGCGTCCCCTCCTAGCCTTCTCGGATCCGCCCCACATATAGGCCGAGCCCCTGCCTCGCTCGCGATCCTAAAACCCTAGCCGCCAGTGCCGCCAGGCTGTCCCCGAGCTACAGACGGCCACCGGCGCCATCTCCCGGTTCACCACACCGTGCCGCCGTGGAACGCCGCCCCGGTGCCGCACTAGCGACCCCAACCCCTTCACAAGGTTCGTCGTGCTGCGGAGCATGTCAGGCGCCATCCTTCTCTCCTCGGTTGTCTTGAATTCACCAGCGCCCCTCACTCTATTCCTCCCCTAGCAGCTCGTCGCCGCCTAGTTCATCGCCGCCGCGCGCTCTTGCCTTGCTGTCCCTGGTGCCAAGATCCCCAGAAGAAGGTTCGCCGACACGCGTGACATCTTCCGCGGTTAATCTTTCCCTCTTCATCGCCTCGGTTCATCGCCACCTCCATCTCATCTAGTTCTTGCATGCAGAGCCGTGCGCCGTTCCCGCCATCCGGTTCGTCATCGTCGCGCACCGCAATCCCAGAGTACCTGCCATATAGAAGCCCCGGTGAACTTCGCTCATGCATGGAACACACAGACGATGCACCGCCGTGGCCTCTAACCCTCTGTACCATCATCGCCACCGTCTCATCTCTGGTCCCCGTGTAGATCCGATGCCACCGCCATCCATCGGTTTGCCGCCGCCTCACAACGCCGTCTCGCTATCTCTGTCATCAAGAGCCCCACATTAAGCTTTGCCCACGCGTGGGACACAAAGAGCACATGTACCTGGACCCCTTCACCCTGCCGCCGTCTCACCCATCTCCCTTTGTGCACAGCCACGAGCTGCCACCGCCATCCGACGTCGTCGAGCCGGCGACGAACCTGCACCCTTGTCTTGGAGCTGTGAGCTGAGGTGAGAAACCCCTAAAATCCTTTCCCATGCTCCGTTTGCCCTTCCGCCGTCGGGAATTGCTCGCCGTCGCAAGGAATAGCGCCGCCGTCGCTCTAGGCCATCGTGCGCACCCGTAGGCCCTCTCCCCGCCGCCGAAAAGCCCGCGGGTGGACTCCCTAGCACGCGGCGAAGCTTCTTGACCCTGCCTACTCGCTCCCGAGCCACCGACGCACCCAATTGCGCGCACGCCGGCACTATGCCGCCGCAATCCAGGGGCGGCGCTGCCCTGTTCCGACGCCCAAGCCGCGCCCCTGTCCCTGGCCGTCCGATGAGGATCTGATGGGCAGAGATCAATCGGAGGCCAAGTCAACAAGTCAATACCGGTCAACCCTGCCACTTTTGCTAAAGAGACCCCGTATTTTATGGAAATCAACCCGCGGTCCCTGATTTTTAGGGTTTTGACCCTGCCGCCTCAAATCTATTTACAAACATGCCCCTGCTCTTCCTGTTTAACTCCGTAACCCCTGTATCTTCTCTATTTTACATCTAGGTCCTTCAAAACTAATACCAGGACCCCTGGAAGTATTATTTTAACTACAAATAGACCCCTGGAACTTATATATTCCATATTTTATTCATTATAGTTCTGTTTAATGCGATTCTTGAATCGTTAGACTCGTAGCGATGCATAGAATAGTTTTACGTAGTGTTTGTACTTGCTTGGTGTACTGTTTTAGCTTATTTGTATATGTTTGCTTGCATGCTTAGTGTGAATGTAGTGCCACAATTGCTACGTGTAGACGGGGAGCAACCTAAAGATACGGAGAATCAAGTTCGTGATGAGCCTATGCAGCTATGTTTTTGTTAAAGGCAAGTGTCCCTGATCCTATGTCCTATTCACTTTAATTCACCGCCCTTTAATTAATCTACTACTCCTATTAAGGTTTTCCTAGCTACTTTGTCCATATTGAAACCTTTGGGGAAAGGGCTGTGATGTTTAGCTTTGCTTACGCTCAACTCATGTTAATCATGTAAACTTGATGTTATTTTAATTACTACTATCACTATGATTAAAACTGGCTTTTTAGCAACATGGAACTGGGGACCTGGTCAAACGGCGTGGTGCACCCAGTGTTTCTCCACCCTAAGGGCTGGTTCGCCGAGCGACCTTCCAGGACTTTTAGTGCAACCACATGAGACTGTATGGGCGGTCCTTAGCTGACTAACTAGGTGAACTAGTGGGGTGGCTTGCTTCGCCGTCGTGTCGTATGAGGGGCTTTGGTGGGTATAGGCCTAGCTCTACCGAGGGGGTGCATTTGGTTTATTCGATTTGGTTTTGTTAGTCACCACTTGGAGGGGAGTTCTATATTTACTGGGGGTAACTTGTAACGGGTGGGCTACACACTAGGAATCCTAGGTAAAGGCTTCGTAGTGAGATTACCTGCCACTCACCTAGGTAGTGTTTAAAGGGTTTAGCGGCCCTTGGCAAATGGGAAATCACGGCATGTGGGTTTTAAAGGTGTACAACCTCTGCAGAGGGTTAATTAATCTGACATGTTAGCCGTGCTCACGGTCACGAGCGACCTAGAAACCTCAATTGATTAGAGGAAAGTTGGGCTATGATGATGATGATGCGACCTTTATGGTCATGCTCTTTATTACCGTTATCTTGGTTATGGAATCGGTTAATGCTAATTTTTAATAACTTTAAAAGCAACCAACTAAAAGCAACTGCTTATAAGCCAGTCCACTATGTGCCAGTCCACCTAGCCAAAGGGGACATTTGTTGAGTGCGAAATGTACTCATCCTTGCTATTTCCAAAACAACTACGTTGCATCCATTGCAACTGCTGCTCAGATGGAATAGAGGATGGAGATGATGACATGAAGCTACAACACCCCGATGCTGCGGAGCTATGGATCCAGTCGTTAGGAGACAGAGTTGCTAATGACCACGCTTGAGTCTTCGAGGACGATGAGTTCTAGCTTGGTGGAGTTCCCCTGTCAGATGCCTGTGAAGGATGGAAGCCCGACGCTGTAGTTACTCTGATCAAGAACGCTTTGATAAGTTATTTGCTTTATTATGTAATATTCGCTATGTAATTCCAAGCTTTGTGTAATTATATTCACTCTTGTATAATGTAATGTATGTGATTTTGATCCTGGCACATACATTATTTGCATCCGGTGTTTATTTTTAAAACCGGGTGTGACACTTCGTTAGTTCGACGGTGCCCCCATGCATGCCGTACAGGCAAGAGCCACCGGTCAAGACAGGACCCTCATAGTTTGCCATATCAGATGTACGAGTGGCCCTAATGGCTATTACTGCTTTCTACTAGAGTAGAACTCGAATGGATTGTTAATGAACAAAAAATTTAATAGATCAATTGAATGAATGGCTTGATTACATATTATACATTATATTACTAGTCTATCAACCCGTGCTCTCACATGAGTTAGGGTTTAAAATATAAGATATTGAAATTTGATAAATAACTTTAATAGTAGCAACAATCGATAATTTAAAAACTAACATAGATACATTTTTGTTATTTAATTTCTAAATAACATGTGTTTGTAGTTTAGAATTTAGATGTTATTTTAGTTTATCTTTAGTATATTAGAGGTGATTATTTTAATCTATCTTTCGTAACGCCAATTTGTAATTTTAATTGTAGTAGCAATGGATAATTTTGAAACATATATAGGTATAACTAATTCCATGTGTGGTTTTTGTACATCATTTGTGGCTTTGTGCTGAGTTTAAGTTCCCATCAATTGATAAATGTGGTCCACAACAATTTCTATTTTCCCCGTCAATGGAGAATTTCTATTTCCGTTGTTTCCAAGACTTTCCAATGCTTTTTTTTACCAAAAAGATTGTGGGGAAGGTCCCCACGGTGAGAAAAGGTTTTATTAAAGAGTTAACTGCCACCAAGCACAAAAGAAAAGTACAACAAGAAGCCTAACATACAGGAAATACATAGCAACTAACAAGCCAGACAAAATCAAAGGGAGTTTAGCCATAATACAAATGTTGGCCTGAGAATCTCCCTTGACTCTGATGCTTTGCAAGAAAGCCTCATCCTTGAAGCTACGAATCCAAAGATGAACTGAAGTAATCTCATTGTCAAAAACTTTTCGATTTCTCATTTTTCAGATGATTCAAATTTCTAGGAGAAAAAGCAAAGCTGAAGATTGCAGCTTCTGCAGGATTATATCCTAAATATCACGGTCATTGGGCCAATGAATATTTAGCGTGCTGCAGCATCATCTAGCAAAGCTAATGTCAAAGAAAAGATGTGTTACTTTCTCTTCAGCTTGACTGCTGCACATTGGACAAACATTTTCTCTTTCTTATAGAAGATTTCGACAATAAAGCATACTTCTTGTGTTGAGTCTATCCACAAGCACAAGCCAAAAGAAGAATTTTGTCCTTTGACTATATCTACTCTTCCAAAGCTTTTGTTAGACAGGGGGGGGGGGGGCTGTTATACTGGAATGTTGCAACTTGTAATAGCTGGAAAATGAGAAAAAATGGGCTATCAAAAGGGGTAGGAGACCTTATCCTCCGCACGTGAAAACATTATGAAAAACTACACATACTTTTATGTTGTAGATAAACCCATACCGATAGAGAGAGGCAGAGAGCAAGCAAAGTAAGCAATTTTAATTAGTTGTAGTTACGCACTGTAATCAATGAGCTTCTAATACATATACCGCTAAATATTCTATCCGGTCCGTACAAGAGAGCACGTTCTGTATTAATATAAGACATCTATTGAAACAGAAGAAAAGATCTATTATTATAGGGGTATCTTTATTTGGCCCAATGGTTTTTAGTTTTAATCTATATATTTTTCAGTCATAGTCCTGTTACGTATCTTGTCATTATTAAATATATTCTATTAGTTAATTTGTACACAAGATATGGTTATTGAACCTAAATGTTGCAAGGAATACAATGTTTCCTACAAGCTAGGCACTATTGGAATATAATGATGCCTACAAGCTAGGTATTATTGAACTAAAAGCTACAGAAGATATTGATACCTCCTAGCAAAATAAGTACCGCTAACTACCAATGCTGCCAAACAAATGAACAATAGGTATGGAATACACTGGCCGAACTATATAAACACTAACGAAGTAACGATCGTTACTACTATATGCTTGTATGTATTATATATTGAACTAAAAGCTATATACAGAAAAATACTGATGGATTCCTCCAATCTATTATATAAATATTTGAAGATCAAAAGAAGCCACCACGTTCGCCGAGAGGGTCTAGAAATTACCATATTAATCGAAAAAAGAAAAGCTCTTAACCGTTGGATTTTATGAAGATCTAAAGGTCTAGAATTTACCACGTTAATAAAAAAGGAAACTTCTCCACTGTTTAGATTTTATGACATGAAGATCTAACTGCCTATATTAAATAAAAAGCTATATCAAATCCATGTCTCATCCGATTCATTGGTTGATACACATGCTACTCTGACACATGTTAAAAATAGAAATTAAATCTAAGACACATAATTACAAAAAGCAATCGAGACGTAAAGAAACAAAACACATGTATCCGACACTACTGTTGACTCATGTATATTCAGAACTCAGTCTAAAAAAGAACAGTAGAAGGTATACGAAACGGACTCCTCTTCGGACTAGTATATATATTCCCTGCAGTGGTGCACAGAAAACACAAAAAAATGTCCCTTCCAGCAACCCACGGCAAGCACTAGCTCACAAAACCATACTAGACACTCCATCATGGCCTTTCCGACATATACAGCCAAAGAGATCTATCTATTATCGTATACCAGTTTGAGAAGAAAAAAAAGCGACCACATGTTTGCCAAGAGGGCTTAAAAATTATAACATTAATTGTAAAAAAATCTCTTGACCGTTGAATTTTATAAAATCCAACTGTGTATATTAAATCATATTGCCTAATTAAACGAAGAAAAAGAAATCCCAACACACTCGGATTTTATGAACATATAATAGTTCATATTAAATTATATTGTTATGTTAATAACAAAAGAAAAATCATCTATCATTGAATTTTATTAACATTTACTGATCTATAATAAATCATATATTAAATATATAGCAGAATCGGTCGAGAGCCCGTCTGCGTCCATCTCACACATGCATCACGTAGCATTTAGGGCTCTGCCGGCCTTTCCCAGCGCATCGTAGACAATAATGTATGTCTGTATGGTACAGCTTGAACAATAAGACCGCCATGTCCGGCTGGCCCACTGCGCCGCACACTGTCATCACAGCACAATAGACATCATTCAGAGGCAGGCTAACAGCCTCACCTGCCATAGCAGCATCGTGCTCTAATGGTCTATATTAAATCATATCAAATATAAAAGAAAAAAAATAAAACACCAGCTCCGTTGAAACAATATCGTATGTCTCTACCCAGGTGTTAGAGGGGTACTATTTGCGAGACCTATACAACTTGAATAACAAGGCCACCATGTCCGACTTACCCAACGCCCCACACGTTGCCATCACAACATGGTAGGCATCTATAAAACTTATATAGTTGGGGTGCACTCAACTTAATTAACTCCAATTCTCTCTGCATGCAAGTTAGCCACATCATCTCACGTTTATTTAAATAAGAGGAAAATAATATTGAGCACCAAGTTAGTTTTGTTAATTATATCACTGTTTTTAGACTCGATCACCTCATCTAAGCCTTTCTAAGTTGTATATGTAACGTGAATTTTTTTCATGATTATCACTCGAGCCTAAATAATATAAAATTTATAGACGATACATGAAAGAACTACAGAAACTAGTGGAAATAAATAATTTTGGACCTATTAATTGCTTCATCTACTAGTTCTATATACGTCTGTAATTGAAATCAATTCCCTTAAGGGCATGAAAACCTATGGTTGAAATTCAACCAAAATAAAGTTTGGTGTGTTTACTATTTCTGCCTACCCTGCGCTGTCTAATTAAGGTGCCTAGCTAGCTTTTCGAATATATCTCTGGTTGCCATGGTCCGTTCACTCGAATGGAAATGCGACCTAATTAACCATCTCTCGGTCGTCCTTGCCTTCGCTTGCTGCCAATGGATTTAAAATATTTTAATTTTTTATCACTATATTGACACAAACAAGGAAATCCTAGTGTTTGGAGAGAAAAATCTCGGAAGATCTATCTGCTGAGACAAAATAAAATATGCGGGCGTGTCAGTCTACTAGACTGGAGTAAACAAAATGAGAGAACACTAACTTTATTCATATTATTAGAAAAATACAAATACATGTTTTCATTGTACAAGTGCGCTCCATAGCCTGCAGTTGGGCAAATCCGACTCAGACGATGTGTTCTACCGATTCCCGGGGCCTCAGAAAGCTCCCGCCGGGCCTCCTTGACGTGAGGCGACGTTGAAGCGACCATTGACTATGGGGCTGTAACTATACCACAGTCAACGAGAGGACCGGCCGGCGGCCGCCTGCTTGACGCGAAGCGACGTTGCAGTTAGTGTCCGTGAAGATGATCGTATAGTATACAAACGAGTGGTCGCATGCTGGGCGTATATACATGCTGACCGTATTCTTGTCCAGGACTAGGAGGGCTCGGCCATGTCACGTATATGGGGCCACGTAGGCGCCCGTTGGAGCAGCTAGCTTGCTTCTTCGTCGTCATCCTCGCTCGCGTCCATGTGGGCGTCGCCCGGCAGCCACGGCGACTCCAATACTGCTGCCGCCAGACGTGGTATCATCGTCAAATGCACGAAGTAAACCTGCCCCAAGCCTCTCGTTATGTTCGGTCATTAATCGACAGACCCGGCCCACAACTTGTACAGCCTGTCCGTTAATTGTCCGATGCATGAGGGTTTTGTTGTTGATTTTTTTTGGCACACGTGGGGTCACATATGCGCCAGGTAGAAGAACAAGGAGCTTGAACTTGAACAAAACGGCGGTGCATTAATTACTCAGCCATGCACAATGGCTTTTTTTATTTTAATTAATCAGCCTTAACAACTGATCGAGGCTTAAATCTGATCATACATGATACATCGAGTTGGGCCATATTATATTGGCTCCATGTGGAGTTACAAGGGAGCCTACATTCTCCGTCGTGCATTGCCTATCTTCTCACTTTGCGTTGCCCCCAGCCGGTTTTTGAACGCCGAGCCGGGCGTTATACATCCAGCTTTGAGAAAGCTTGCGGCCTCTGGCCAGGTCCTGGTAGCGTTTAGCTCCATCCCCACCGCGTTTTGTATGCCGCCATCATCTCGCTAGCACAGGGGCAATGGCGAGCTTCTCCTTCTGGGTATGGTAAGGGCTGGCCCTCACAGTACTGGAGGCCGGCTCGCCAAAGCGTCGATGCCAGAGACGCAGATCCCGTTGTGGGCCTGCGGGCTGCGGCGGCGCGCGCCGTAGTTGGGCGATGACGGGCTGCTACCGCTCGAACTCGCGTGTCTTCGTTCCTGCCGCAGCTTCATCAGCTTGGTGCTACACGGCTTTGCTTCGTAGTGAATGTTCCTGCTGGAGATCATAGCAAAAAGAAATAAAACTGACAAGAGACGAAGGTTTAGCAACTGTCATCTCTTGGACGACGTCCGGCGGGAGTTCTTGCATGGACGTTTCCGTTATCTTCGACTCGCAGTGAAGGGACGGCACCGCTTGGCGAATAAATTTTATCAATCAAGTTGCGACCATCTAACTGAAGGGTTTCACAGTTTGAAGCTCTCCGCGGTGGCGTTTGGCACTGCTCCAACTGTAGCACGGCGAAGTACCTTGCAATGCCGATCTTTCATCAACTGAGTCGCGGCCACATAGCTGTCGTGGTGCCTGCCGACTTGATGGAAGGGTTTCACAGCTTGAGGCTCTCCGCGGTGTGGTGCCTCGCACTGCTCCCGTATTGGTGTGCGAGGGATCCTGCAACACTTACATAACAGAAGGGTGTTCCAAATATATGCATATTTAAAAATAAAAATAGCTTCAAAAAACAAGGGGAACAGAGATAGAAGGGAAAGAGGATTCTTTTTCCTTTTATTTTAATGTTGGCCACTTAGTGTTAGCTATATGAGCAATTTAAGATAGGACTGCCAAAGGACTTAGCCGTTGGGCATCACCGAATAACCATAGTGATGGTGGATCAACGGCTTCTGTCGTGAGAGGTGTGCGTGTATGAACGACACTGCTTCCGCTGCTAACTTGAATCCCTTCACTTTGAGTAGCACCACAGCCAGGCTTGCACTCACTAGCGTAGGAGCGTAGGTGTGGCTGAATTGAGGAGGCTAGTTTTGGGATAGAATGGCTGATGGATTCCCATTGCTTTTGCCGAGGGTGGTGAACAGCTACATTCTGCCTTCCGCTTGGCTTCCCATGCATTGATTTTTTTGGGGCCTTGTTATCACTCTTCAGGGTGGCAAGAGGCTGCACACTTAGTGGAGCTTCTGCTGCATCAGGTAGCCCTTTCTTGGTCTTTTCCTATAGTCTTCCACGAAGAGTGTTGCCCTTTTTATTGGAAAGCGCAAGAGACATGGTCATCTCGCCGCTAAGGAGCAACTCTAGTCATCTTCCCACTGTGCCCAACAGAACAAGCTTGGCAGGCGTTTGTGCTTGTGTGAGGAGGACATCCGTCGTGAGCGCCACCAGGCAAATTAATGTCATAGCTCCTTCTAGACCAAGCCCTGAGGCAGTCACACCTTATATCGCAGCTGACACTTGAAACGGGAAGCCACTTTGTGTTTTGTAAAGAAATGGGCACTCGAGTAGTGCAATGAGCGATGCACCCCGGCCATACCACGAGACAAATATTTTTATGCAAAATAAACTTACATTAAGGCAAATCTCCCTTTAATTGATGGCGCAGACTGTCAATGTAGGAGGCGACGCTATAACGAGCATTGATGGTAAGGCGCACTCTTACACAAGTGCTGCCAATACCGGAGGGCACACCGGAATGACATCGGTGGGGTAGATGCATGCCCAAAGGGGTGTGATGCCACTCCTTGTATTGATAATGTAGAAAGTGATGCCTTGAGGCTATTGGTGAGGTGGACTATCGAGGATTTGTAGCCTCCTTCCACCAGTGTTTCTATCATTGCGGGATAGGGCGCCGGGAAACCATCGGTGAGGTGGATCACTAGAGGACAAGTCATTGCCCCCAGTGTTGTTGGAGAAGACGCTGGGAGATCATCAACGAGCTTGATGAGTGGGGTTGAGCCATTGCCCCTAGTGTTCTTGGAGAAGAAGTCGGGAGGTCGTCGACGATGTTGATCATTAGGGGGTGAGCCATTGACCCTAGTGTTGAAGAAGACGTCAGGAGGTCATTGCCAAGGTCGATCACTAGAGGGTGAGCCATTGCCTCCAGTGTGGTTGGATAAGATGCCAGGAGTTCATCGGTGAGGTTGATGACTAGGGGTGAACCGTTGCCCCCAATGTTGTTGCAGAAGATGCCGGGAGTTCATCGGTGAGGTCAATCACATGAGGTTGAGCCATTGCCTCCAGTGTTGTTGGAGAAGATGCCGGGAGTCCATCGGCAAGGTTGATGATTAGGGGGCAAACTGTTCCCACTAGTGTTGTTGGAGAAGACACCGGGAGGTTGTCGGCGTGATTGATGACTAGGGGGGGGCATTGCCCCTAGTGTTGTTGGGAGAGGACACTAGGTGGTCGTCGGCGTGATTGATGACTTGGGGGGAGCCGTTGCCCCCAGTGTTGTTGGAGTGGACATCGGGAGGTCATCGGCAAGGTTGATGACTAGGGGGTGAGCCGTTGCCCCTAGTCCTACACGCCCTCCTCTTCCTACACACCCTCCCCTGTCCTCCTGGGCGCCTTCTCTAGCCGCTGCAGTGGGGACCAGGATGGCGTCGTGCAAGGGGCCAGCAGGGGCCCTAGCCCCTGTGCCGCGTGGATGCCATCTTCCCGTGCTCGTGGTCCTATTCGTTCTCCCCGAGTGGCTCTCCTCAGTGCGGGACACTCTCAAGTTTGAAGGCATAAAGTTCAACGTGCTCGTTTTGCGTTTTTACTCCGTTCCAGTTAAATCCCCTTGGTAGAAAGGTCACATTGTGTCTGTCTAGTATGGATCTACAAGGGTGTGTAGATCACATGGCTCAATCCCAAGTTTCATGTGATTGTGTGTGAACACTCCCCATTGGTGCCACTAGTGGGGAGCAGTGTTTCGTATTTTATCTATCATCCTTTTTGTGGGTGATAGATATCCCCTAGAGCCTCATATCATGGATTCCATACATGGGCACTGGTGGGCCGAGATCGACAGTGTACCAAATCGCAAGGGCAGGATAGCCGATCTAGGCCCAACAGCGGTGTTATGACTTGCACACCAAGATGAAACCCAGAAGATCAGTCGGAAGGCGGTGTAACCGTGCCCTACATAAGGCGGGTTAGGGACCCCTTCATCGCAAGTTACATCTATGCACACAAACCATTGTAACATCAAGAACATTAGGCAATCCATCTCGCAACACACAGGACGTAGGGTATTATGCTTTTCGGCGACCCGGACCTGTATAAACCCTCGTGTTCATCTCGCTTTGGGCGAACCATCGAGCTACGTGTCGATCCAGCCCCTATAAGAAAAGAACCACGTGAGGCATCCCATGGTGTACTGCCGGTACCAAACACCGACACTTTTGCAACATGTTCTACTAAAAAATGTTGACGCTGCTTAAGTAACAATATTTTACATCATTTTATATAGTTTTTCACTGATTTAATGCGTCAACTATATCTTTCACTAACGATTTATCACCTATTATTATGGATTTTGCAATATTTTCTTGGAGAAATTCTATTTCTATTTATTACAGGTTTTAGGCCTATTTTTTGTGAAATTCATCATAATCTACCTCGGGTGAGAAAAGACCTTCAAGACGGTGTTTTCATGGAGCTGGTGATCAAAGAGAGGCTTGGGTGACTCAAGCCTTCCTCTGTGTTAGTCAAGGCTTTCCAAGATCAGTAACTTTGTGAAAGATATCAAGAGCTACCAGAATATATAAGAATATTCTAAGAAAGCACTTCAAATAAAGTAAAGACTAGAAGACTTCGTCAACTCTCGGATAATATCGAAGATTCCAGAATCCCAAGAGTCCAAGAACCCTCGTACAAGTATTTCTTAGGCGGCAAGTCAAGTCTCCACGAAAGATGGAAACGCACGGCCGAAGGAGAGTCCAGGGTCGGCCGAGCTTGGGCCCTGTGGTCGGCCGACCCCCCTTCCTTAAGTCAGTTTTCGATTCCTTTTTGACCACGTCTTCTCCAAGGTATAAATAGCTAGTATAGGCCCCGAGACGAGGTATCCAATTCATTATCAAGGCGTGAAGACGGCAACAAGAGGGACCACAACTAGAGGAGAGTAGAGGGTCGAGTTTCTAGTCTAGGATTAGAGTTTTTTAGTTCCCAGGAGTAATTAGAGATCCTACGCGTTCTTCTAATTACTTTGTTCTAGAGGTCTAATTGTATCATCAAGAGAAGGTATGATCATGGCTGTAATCTTGATACAATTACTTAATGAAGCATTGTTCTTGTCTATTTATCAAGTTTTTGTTCTAATTATGCATGTTCTAGTTCTAATTAGATTTAGATCTAGATGCCTGTTGATTAGATCATGTTATTAAGGGTGTTATTCATCTAGCGATCTTGATCTTTGATCTAGTTTACTAGTAGTATAGTTGAAGTTGCTAGTTCTTGTAATCATGGTGATTAAAGGTTCTAGTTTGCTCTAATTATGTTATTAGACCATAATAGGTAGGGAGATGCGCGTTGTTTGTTTACGTGCCTGTTGAAAGCTTTTCGTCGATTACGTGGTTACTAGTGACAGTGGAGCCGGGGAAAGGTTAAGCCGATATAGGGGATTAGATTATATGATCTTGATTTAATTATGCTATGATGAATATGCTTGAGCTTGCTTGTTTACCTTGAGCTACTAGTTATCTCGCTGCTTTAATCTAGTTGTGATGCCCGTTATTGTATATGCTTTGGATCCGATTAGAGCTTGATTAGAGCTAATTAATACCCTTTGATTAGTCCTCTAATTATGATCTAATTGTTTATCATATTTATGTACTTAGTTAATCTTTATTCTAGTTTAGATTAGGATTAAGGATTGGTTTAGAGTTATATTAGAAACCCTTTTACACCCTTAAGGTTTTCCATAAACTTAAGTTAATTAGTTCTCGTTAGTTCGTTCCTTGGATTGACAAAACATATGATACTCATCCTGGGGAAAAGCTACACACGATATTGTCGCTTGCAGTATAAGGTTTGCCGTGCGTAAGTGACGTCAACAAAAAACCAGTCCCAAACCTAGTGCTATATCTTTTTCTTAGGTCTTGTTCATCATGCCTCGCCATGGTGCCAATGATTCCAGTGAGAGTGGTGAAGAGCCTCAAGGAGAACTACTACCTAACTCACCACCTCGTCGCAATCCATCACGCAAGCCAGTCTCCAAAGGCAAAGTATTAGCTCAGTCTTCTTCTCAAGTATAGAGAAAAAAGGTCACTACCAAGAAGAAGTCCGTGTCGGCATATGACAGTGAAACTGATATTGAATCTCCTTCTTGCGATGCTGACCTCATATCCAATCTTGTATTGATCGACTGACCCTGTGTGCAAAGATCACAACGTCTAGTTCCTTGGTACCCAACCTAAAGGGAAGCTTGAAAGGATGAGGGATGAAAGGTTTCGCATAGGGGTGTAATCGGATCGGATACGGATGGATATTACCAATACCGTATTTGTTTTCATATTTTTCCTTCGAATTCGGATAGGATACGGATATTAGTAGTTGGTGTCAGATAAGACTTAGATGGACATCGACATCATATATATCCAACTTTCATTATTCGGATATGGATATAAATCGAATACGGATCACTAAATTTTTGGACTCAGATACGGCCAGATCTCAACCCTTCTAAACTGACCCGGACTCAAATACAGACGGATAATATCTGCACCGTTTACACCCGTAGTCTCGCAATCCTCTACTTCGTAAGAAGGAAATCTTCATCAATGATCCTTGCTTTCACACTCCTTTGCACGTGGAGTTCTATCAGAATGTGCAGGGAAGAAATCAGAAGGTGATTGGACAAAAGTATATTGATTGGGAAGGTTGCCACAAGATTAATTATCCTCATCTCGACCAAGCTCTTGATGCTTTGGAGCACCATGGCCTGCGGCATATTATGATGTTCAAGTGTAACTGGAATGAGGAAGTCATTGCATAGTTCTATTCCACTCTCTAGATCACCAAAGCTGATAAGGAAGCTGGCACTCCTCCTTATTTGAACTTTCTTCTCAAGGCATTCCCTATCGATGCAGTTATGACAAGTTTGCCAAGATTCTTGGATTTTGACAAGCATGATCTCAGAAAGAAATATCTACATGATTTTGAATTCCCAACTCAAAACTTTGTGAGTGCCATGCACTACAATACAAAAGATCATCTTTGGGAACTTGCATATATGATGACTTTCTATCGCTGCCTCACCCTCTTTTTTAGGCAAACTCTTCTTCCAAAGGGAGGTAATGACCAGCGTGTGCTTTCTTACAATCAAGACATTGTCATGTACTTCCATCCCAAGTCCAAGTACACTTTCAGCTGCTTTGATCTTATTTGGAGAGAGATTATCAATATCTCTTGGGATCACTCTTCTCCCTCACTCTCCACTCTCTTGAGCTCAAATCCTCCATTGTTTGTGAGTGTGAGTTGGTGAGATCTTAAGAGAGCATTGAAGACTCCATGTTCATCCTCCTATCTCTCTCTTGTTCTTTGTGAGCTTTGGTGAATCATGGAGCAATCTTGGTGCGTGGACTTGTTACTCTTGGAGTTTGGTGCTCCTAGACAGCTAGACGTCGCCCATTGAAGCATCTATCTCATGTGGATTGCTCTGGGAAGTTTGTAATCTCCTCTCTTTGAGCATCATACAAAGTACCTCTCCACCGGTCTTGGTGGTTAGGGAGAAGAGAATAAGGTTGTGAGCCGAAGCCCTTTGTGGGTTCCTCAACAACGAGGACGTAGGGATGCATTTGTGGTGTGCCCGAACCTCAGGATAAATCCTTTTCTCGTGTGCTCTCTTGTGGCACCTTGTGTTCTTCGAGTTCATATTGTTCTTGAGCATACTTATCTTGTTTTGGCAAAGTTTGGTGTGAATCTCTCTTGTGTGGAGGTATCAAGCCAAGACCTTCTTAGATCTCCAAGAACAAGTCTCCAGGAACCTCTAGAAAGTTTCCGTATCAAATTTACTAGAGTAGATTTAGAGATCATTTCAGATTGTCTCTTCCTCATCGGTGACACTGATGCGCATAGGATCCACCGGTTCGTCCAGTGTAACCGGTCCGCACCAGTACAACTGATGGGCTACTGATTTGGTTCAAGTTTGTGTAAGTTTTAGGATTGCCTATTTACCCTTCCTCCCTCTAGGAAACTTCAATCACAAAATTTTTGGGAGTTACATATAATATAGCACATAGGAATATAATATTGTCACTAATAATATAAGCCATGCATACAATAGTTACAAAAGTGGTTTGTCAAAGCTAATGCTCGACATAGCTGCTACCCACTGTTTATGCAATGTTCCATTATTGTGCACACACCGCCAACATGTATCATACTAGCATGTAATGGCCCAATAAGCCAACGGGAGGAGAAGAGGCATGAGCGAGTAGTACGGTACCCCGAACACTAGGCTTGAAATGCATGCAGGTAGCGAATTTTAGAACCACCGAATCAAATGCTTAACCACACGAATCTCCCATTACCTTATGGTATATATCACATCCACTATTTATAGAAATGCTGTCCATCTATAAAAAGGTGTGCAACTTAGTATAATCCCAGACCAACATCGTCTTGTTGAGTTACGAGTGTCTCCCAACCAATCAATTGTTAGAAAAAATTGTTTGCCATGGCCAAGATCCTCCTACTTGTATCCTTGTGTTGTATATCACCATTGCAGAAGCTGCTCCAATACCAGCGGAATGGAGTGCCACCGCTAGCAAGTCCATCAACGCTATGAAATTGAAGCTCGCTAAGGCTCTCCGATGAAGTCGTCCTTGCTGCCCCACCACCCAAAAGGTCAGAAGTCAAAAAAGGCCACGACAGGGCACATGAAAACCATTGACAACCCTTCTCGCTAAGGGCCCGTGCCACAGGAGATGAGAAGAAAGCTATTAGAATTGCTAGTTCCTATGAGGAAGCTGCTGACCTTGTCATTGCTGCCCCGCCAGCTCAGAAGTTTGACGCAATGGAAAGCACCTTCTCTATGGCAGCTACGCCAGATCCAACAAAATGCCCCACCGTTGACAAGGCCTTTTGTGAGACACACTCCAAAATCAAGAAGGCCCAAGAAGAAGTCATAGCTGCTGCCCCAGCAGCCAAAGCGAAAGAAATTAAAGATGCGGTAATAGCTCAAGGATTTGCTATGGGACAAGCTATCAGCAAGGCCTATACAACAGGAGATGAGAGAAAAATTGCATTAGTTCTTGGTGACTACAACAATGCTGCCGATGCGGTCATTGGATCTCCCCCTGCTGAAAAATATGAAGCAATGGAAGGGGCCTTCACTGCTGCTGCCCGTGCCAGCAAGGCATAGTACGACCCACTCTACTGTATTAAAAGTTCATTTCCCTTCAGTTTAAATTCTTTTTTCACTATCCTCGCTCATTCTTGTAATAATAAAGCCGCCTTCGAATATGCCAAACTAGCCCCGGGCTGCATGTATTAGCATGCAATCCGGCACTGTAATGCCTGGAACTTGATTGTAATCTCTATCTCCGTTCTTAATTCATGTTCTTGCTGATTGTATCTCTGAATTTGTATCTAAATTTATTTTCCATATTTTTATTATGGCATATAATAAAAACTCCTTAAATTTATATCTAAATTTCTTATATTTTCTATTATATGATAGATAATCTACAATAACCCTTGAAATTTGTATCTAAATTGGCCACTTATTGCATTGTTATTTATGAATTAGAAACAGATGATTCAGCATCTAAAATTGCCAACATATGCTCCTTTTGTCTCAAAAAACAATTGTTTTAGCAAAATTTCTGACAATCTATTAGTGTTGGTAGACAAAGTGTCTTTGGTTAATAGATCCATCTTTCTCTTATTTGGCATTTGCATGCATGCATGGCTTAAATTTTCTTCTTAGAAAATAAATGGCTACAACATCAATTATTATGGTCAAATTTTGAATCTTAAAAGTTATTATGTGATGAAGGAACTGCTATTTAAGTAATAAACCACATATGTTTTAAATTACTAATTTCTATCATTATTAAATTCATCCACTATTTTTTAACATGCATGTATCCTAATACGGGTTTGGACTAATTAGAGGCTCCTTTTGGAGCCTCCACGTTAATATTCATCGGACATGCTATTAAAAAAGATAAGTCAAGAAATTCTCACAAAAATCAGAAAAATCCAGGTTGTCCATCATGTAGATCTAATAATAATAGCCATTAGACATGCTTTTAAAAAAGACAAATTCAAGAAATTCTCACAAAAATCAGAAAAATCCGGTTGTCCATCATGTAGCTCTAATAATAATAGCCATTAGAAGTTTCTAAATAATTACCCACCATGCCATTATGGAAGATGAGATAAAATAACCCCTTAAATTTACATAAAAATTAAGCATCATGCCATTATAAAACATGAAAAAAATACCCTCCTAAATTTAAATAAAAAAACCATCGCCATTATGAATACGAATTAAGATATCTCCTAAATTAACAAATAACTTACCCTCCATGCCATTATGAAAGATGAAATAAATTATCCCTCCAAATTTACGGATAAATTACTACCATCCATTTTAAAAAATGAATAAATGCATATAAATTACCCTATATGCCATCATCAAAGATAAATTAGAATTATTTCTATATTTGCATATAAATTATCCAAAATACCATTATAAATGATGAATTAAAATAATTACATCTAACATTACTAAGAATTTGTAGGATCAACTTTAGCGACCAGAGGGGGGTGAATGGTCGGAACAAAAAATCACGCCCAAAAACATACCCCTCTAAAACGGCGTTGAGTGTCGGCCACTGGGAGGCTACACACCCAACAA
>NW_024376442.1:0-58341 GCF_016808335.1 Panicum virgatum
GACTTGCTGGATTTTTATCGTCGCTTTGTGAAGGACTTTAGCACCATTGCAGCCCCATTGCATGAACTCACTAAGAAGGGTACAACCTTCACTTGGGCTGCAGCTCAACAGGATGCTTTCAGCGTGCTCAAAGATAAGTTAACTCATGCACCCTTGCTCCAACTTCCAGATTTCAATAAAACATTTGAACTTGAATGTGATGCTAGTGGAATTGGGTTGGGTGGCGTGCTGCTGCAAGATGGTAAGCCTGTAGCATATTTCAGTGAGAAATTGAGTGGACCTAGCTTGAACTATTCTACTTACGATAAGGAATTGCTTGCTTTAGTTCGAACTTTGGAAACTTGGCAGCACTATTTGTGGCCCAAAGAGTTTGTTATACATTCTGATCATGAGTCCTTAAAACATTCGAAGTCAAGCAAAACTAAATCGTAGGCATGCTAAATGGGTTGAATTCATTGAATCCTTCCCTTATGTCATCAAACACAAGAAAGGGAAGGAGAATGTCATTGCTGATGCTTTGTCTAGGCGTTACACTATGCTGTCCCAACTTGATTGCAAAATTTTCGGCTTGGAAACAATTAAAGCACAATATGCTCATGATGATGATTTTAAGGATGTGTTGCTGAACTGTAAGGAGGGGAAAACTTGGAACAAATTTGTCCTAACTGATGGGTTTATTTTTAGAGCTAACAAGCTATGCATTCCAGCTAGCTCCGTGCGTTTGTTATTACTACAGGAAGCACATGGAGGAGGGCTGATGGGACACTTTGGTGTGAAGAAGACAGAAGACATCCTTGCTGATCATTTCTTTTGGCCCAAGATGCGGAGGGACGTGGAGAGATTTGTTGCTCGCTGCACAACATGCCAAAAAGCTAAGTCACGCCTTAATCCTCATGGCTTGTACATTCCTCTACCTGTTCCTAATGCACCATGGGAGGATATTTCAGTGGACTTTGTTTTAGGACTGCCTAGAACAAAGAAGGGGAGGGATAGTGTTTTTGTGGTTGTGGATAGATTTTCTAAGATGGCACATTTCATACCATGTCATAAGACCGATGATGCTATTCATGTTGCTGATTTGTTCTTTCGTGAAATTGTTCGTTTGCATGGTGTGCCAAACACAATTGTTTCAGATCGTGATGCAAAATTTCTTAGTCATTTTTGGAGAACTTTGTGGGCTAAATTAGGTACTAAGCTGCTATTTTCCACTACATGTCATCCCCAAACTGATGGACAAACTGAGGTTGTGAATAGAACTTTATCTACCATGCTTAGGGCTATTTTGAAAAAGAACATAAAAATGTGGGAAGAATGTTTGCCTCATGTTGAGTTTGCTTACAACCGTTCACAACATTCTACTACTAAAAAGAGCCCTTTTGAGATTGTTTATGGTTTTGTGCCTCGAGCCCCTATTGATTTGCTGCCTCTACCAACTTCTGAGAGATTGAATTTTGATGCTAAACAACGTGGTGAGTTGATGTTGAAAATCCATGAGACCACAAAGGAGAACATAGAAACCATGAATGCTAAATATAAACTTGCTGGTAGCAGAGGAAAGAAGCATGTCACTTTTGAACCAGGTGATTTGGTTTGGCTGCACTTGAGAAAGGATCGGTTTCCTGATTTGAGGAAGTCAAAGTTGCTTCCGAGAGCTGATGGCCCTTTTAAAGTTGTAGCTAAGATCAATGATAATGCATACAAACTTGAGTTGCCTGCAGATTTTGGGGTTAGCCCCACATTTAACATTGCAGATTTGAAACCATATTTGGGCGAGGAAGATGAACTTGAGTCGAGGACGACTCAAATGCAAGAAGGGGAGGATGATGAGGACATCCCTCCCAATGATACACTCATGCCTACTACGCAGCAAGGACCAATGACAAGAGCTCGTGCACGAGAGCTAAATTATCAGGTAAACTCGTTCCTCGCTGTCCATAAACCATCATCCATGAATGGGGTACTACTAAATTCTTGTGATGCTTTTCTTATTCTTAGGAACTTGGGACATGAACCAGATTGGAGGGAGCAAACACGACAAGAAAGCAAGTGTGGATGATCAGATCGGACCATACCAGTTCGGACCTCCAGGGAGGGGCAATTTCGGAAGGCCATAACTCTTAGCTCCGAATATTGTTTGAAGCCCATGAGTACTTGTTGGAAAGCTCCTTAAGTCTACTTTCAGATGGATCCAACCTGAAGATGAAATTCCAAAGGAGCTAAGCAGAATCGCCAAAATGACGTTCAGTCTTCCAGTCTTGGGCTGAGGCCCTTGTATTTAGTTCAGCCCACTAGGGGCCCATTCTGAGTTAGGGTTTACACACCCCCCACGCCTCTTGGCTACTCCCCCACCTATATAAACCACCACCAGCCACCATTTGAGACTTGGGTTTTGTTTGGTTGTAAGTTTAGCTGCTGCTACTTCCTTGTAAACGCGTGTGTCGATTAGACCACCCGATTTGCTTGATTCAGAACCCCAACTTCGTGTGTATCAGATTTCCTTTGGGCAAGGTCTGTGTGCTGTTTGCTTGTCCACTTGTTCTTGCTTGTTCTTCGATTTGCTTGCAGGTTCAAGGTTGTTCTTGGCACAGCAAGAACAACACAAATTGGAGGCGGTGTAACTATCGCTAAGGCGCAGCGCAGCCCTTGTGGTGTTGTAGTCGGGCAGCACAACATCGATCCTCCTCAAATCGAGTTATCCCCCACTCTCATCGAAAGATCGGGAGCAAACCCCAGCGGGTTCCATCATTTGGGACCATTTGGTTGCCTTTCGGAACTCAGTGCAAAACGGGCCGAACTAGTGCAAAAGTTCGTGCCACGAAGTAACGTCGGAATTTTTCGCAATGAACGCACCCGATCAACCTTATAGAAACCTAAACTGATGTTTTGGGTGTTTTTGTACTATTTGGGTGCATTTGGGACCGTTTGGTTGCCTTACGAAACTCGGTGCAGAACGAGCCAACTAGTGCAGAAGTTTGTGCCACGAAGTCATGTCAGAAATTTTTTAAGCAACGAACGCACCCGATCCACCCCTTTGGACCCTAAACTGATGTTTTGGTACGTTTCTGTATTATTTGGGCACATTTGGGACCGTTTGGTTGCCTTACGGAATTCGTTGCAAAACGGGCCGAACTAGAGCAAAAGTTAGTGCCACGAAGTCGCGTAGGAATTTTTCGCATCGAACGCACCTGATCCACCCCATTGGACACTAAACTAAAAATTTTGGTGCGTTTTGTACTATTTTCAGTGCATTTGGAACCGTTTGGTTGCCTTACGAAACTCGGTGCAAAACGGGTCTGAACTAGTGCAAAAGTTCGTGCCATGAAGTCGCGTCAGAATTTTTTGTAAGGAACACACCCGATCCAATCCGTTGGACCCTAAACTTATGTTTTGGTGCGTTTCGTACTATTTGGGTGCATTTGGGACCATTGGTTGCCTTACGGAACTCGGTGCAAAACGAGCTGAACAAGTGCAGAAAGTTCGTGCCACGAAGTCGCGTTGGAATTATTCGCAACCAAAGAACCCGATCCACCCATTGGACCCTAAACTAACATTTTTGGTGCGTTTCAAACTATTTGGGGTGCATTTGGGACCGTTTGGTTGCCTTACGAAACTCGGAGCAAAACAGGCCGAACTAGTGCAAAAATCGTGCCACGAAGTCTCGTCGGAATTTTTCACAACGAACGCACCCGATCCACCCCATTGGAATCTAAACTAAAAATTATGGTGCGTTTCATACTATGGGTGTATTTGGGACCGTTTGGTTGCCTTATGAAACTCAGTGCAAAACGTGCCAAACTAGTGCAAAAGTTCGTGCCACGAGGTCGCGTCGGAATTTTTCGCAACAAACGCACCTGATCCACCCCATTGGACCCTAAATTGATGTTTTAGCGCGTTTCATTCTATTTGGGTCATTTGGGACCGTTTGGTTGCCTTTCGGAACTCGGTGCAAAAAGTGCCGAACTAGTGCAAACGTTCGTGCCACGAAGTCGCATCAGAATTTTTCGCAACGAACGCACCCGATCCACCCCATTTGGAACCTAAACTGACGTTTTGCTACGTATCGTACTATTTGGGTGCATTTGGGACCGTTTGGTTGCCTTACGGAACTTGGTGCAAAACGGGCCGAACTAGTGCAAAAGTTCGTGCCGCGAAGTCGCCTCAGAATTTTTTCGCAACGAACGCACCCGATCCACCCCATTGGACCCTAAACTGATGTTTTGGTGCGTTTCGAAACTATTGGGTGCATTTGGGACCGTTTGGTTGCCTTACAGAACTCGGTGCAAAACGAGCCGAACTAGTGCAAAAGTTCGTGCCACGAAGTCGGGTCGGAATTTTTCGGAACGAACGCACCTGATCCACCCCATTGGACCCCAAACTGATGTTTGGTACGTTTCATATTATTTGGGTGCATTTGGGAATCGTTGGTTGCCTTACGAAACTCGGTGCAAAACGGGCCTAACTAGTGCAAAAAGTTTCGTGCCATGAAGTCACGTCAGAATTTTTCGCAAGGAACAACACACCCGATCCAACCCCATTGGACCCTAAACTGACGTTTTGGTGCGTTTTGTACTATTCGGATGCAGTTTGGACCGTTTGGTTGCCTTACGGAACTCGGTGCAAAACGGGCCGAACTAGTGGCAAAAGTTCGAGCCACGAAGTCACGTCAGAATTTTTCGCAACGAACAAACCCGATCCACCCCATTGGACCCTAAACTGATGTTTTGGTACGTTTCGTATTATTTGGGCGCATTTGGGACCGTTTGGTTGCCTTACGGAATTCGGTGCAAAACGGGCCGAACTAGTCCAAAAGTTCGTGCCCCCGAAGTCGCATCGGAATTTTTTGCAAGGAATCCACCCGATCCCTCCATTGGACCCTAAACTGACGTTTTGGTGCGTTTCGTACTATTTGGGTGCATTTGGGACCGTTGGTTCCCGTACGGAACTCGGTGCAAAACCGGGCCGAACAAGTGCAAAAGTTCGTGCCACGAAGTCGCGTTGGAATTTTTTCGCAACGAAAGCACCTTAATCCACCCATTGGACCCTAAACCAACATTTTGGTGCGTTTCAAACTATTTGGGTGCTTTGGGACATTTTGGTTGCCTTACGAAACTCGGAACCAAACAGGGCGAACTAGTGCAAAAATTCGGTGCCACGAAGTCGCGTCGGAATTTTTTCGCAATGAACGCACCCGATCCAACCCCATTGGACCTTAAATTGACGTTTTTGCGCATTTTGACTATTGGGTGCATTTGGGACCGTTTGGTTGATGTTCGAAACTCAGTGCAAAACGGGCCGAACTAGTGCAAAAGTTCGTGCCACGAAGTAACTTCGGAATTTTGCGGAATGAATGTACTCGATCAACCTTATAGGAACCTAAACTGATGTTGTGGTGCAATTTCCTACAATTTGGGTGCATTTGGGATCGTTTGGTTTCCATACGGAAACTCGGTGCAAAACGGGCCTAACTAGTGCAAAAGTTCGTTCCTTGAAGTCGCGTAAGAATTTTTGCAAGGAACGCACCCTATCCACCCCATTGGACCCTAAACTGACGTTTTGCTACGTTATCGTACTATTTGGGTGCATTTTGGACCGTTTGGTTGCCTTACGGAACTCGGTGCAAAACGGGCCGAACTAGTGCAACGTTCGTGCCAGCGAAGTCAGCCTCAGAATTTTTCGCAACGAACGCACCCGATCCACCCATTGGACCCTAAACTGATGTTTTGGTACTGTTTCGTATTATTTGGCGCATTTGGGACCATTTGGTTGCCTTACGGAATTCGGTGCAAAACGGGCCGAACTAGTCGCAAAAGTTAGTGCCACGAAGTCGCCATCGGAATTTTTTGCAAGGAATCCACCCGATCCCCTCCATTGGACCCTAAACTGACGTTTTGGTGCGTTTTCATACTATTTGGGTGCATTGGGCACCGTTGGTTGCCCGTACGGAACTCGGTGCAAAACGGGCCGAACAAGTGCAAAAGTTCGTGCCACGAAGTCGCGTCGGAATTTTTCGCAACGAAGCACCCGATCCACCCCATTGGACCCTAAACTAAAATTTTGGTGCGTTTCATACTCTTGGCTTTTGGGACCTGTTTGGTGCTTTACGAAATTAGTGCAAAACGTGCCGAACTAGTGCAAAAGTTCGCGCCACGAAGTCGCGTCGGAATTTTTGCAACGAACGCACCCGATTCCACCCCATTGGACCTTTAAATTGACGTTTTTGTGGTTTTGTAACTATTTGGGTGCATTTGGACCGTTTGGTTGCTGTTCGAAACTCAGTGCCAAAACGGGCCAAACTAGTGCAAAGTTCGTGCCACGAAGTAACGTCGGAATTTTTCGCAATGAATGTACCCGATCAACCTTATCGGAACCTAAACTGATATTGTGGTGCGTTTGCTACAATTTGGGTGCATTTGGGATCATTTGGTTTGCCTTACAGAACTCGGTGCAAAACGGGCCTAACTAGTGCAAAAGTTCGTGCCATGAAGTCGCGTCAGAATTTTTTCGCAAGGAACGCACCCGATCCACCCCATTGGACCCTAAACTTACGTTTTGATGCGTTTTAAACTATTTGGGTGCATTTTGGACCGTTTGGTTGCCTTACGGAACTCGGTGCAAAACGGGCCGAACTAGTGCAAGTTCGTGCCACGAAGTCAAGTCAGAATTTTCGCAACGAACACTTCTGATCCACCCCATTGGACCCTAAACTTATGTTTTTGTATGTTTCGTATTATTTGGGCGCATTTGGGACCATTTGGTTGCCTTACGGAATTCGGTGCAAAAGGGGCCGAACTAGCGCAAAAGTTCGTGCCACGAAGTCGCGTCGGAATTTTTTGCAAGTAACACACCCGATCCACTCCATTGGACCCTAAACTGACGTTTTGGTGCGTTTTGTACTATTTGGGTGCATTTTGCACCGTTGGTTGCCTTACGGAACTCGGTGCAAAACGGCCCGAACTAGTGCAAAAGTTCGTGCCACGAAGTCGCATCATAATTTTTCGCAACGAAAGCAGCCGATCCACCCATTGGACCCTAAAATAATATTTTAGTGCGTTTCAAACTATTTGGGTGCATTTGGGACCGTTTGGTTGCCTTACAAAAGTCGGAGCAAAACAGGCCGAACTAGTGCAAAAATTCGTGCCACGAAGTCGCGTCGGAATTTTTCGCAATGAACGCACCCGATCCACCCCATTGGACCTTAAATTGACGTTTTTGCGCATTTTGAACTATTTGGGTGCATTTGGGACCGTTTGGTTGATGTTCGAAACTCAGTGCAAAACGGGCCGAACTAGTGCAAAAGTTCGTGCCACGAAGTAACTTCGGAATTTTTCGGAATGAATGTACTCGATCAACCTTATAGGAACCTAAACTGATGTTGTGGTGCATTTCCTACAATTTGGGTGCATTTGGGATCGTTTGGTTTCCTTACGAAACTCGGTGCAAAACGGGCCTAACTAGTGCAAAAGTTCGTTCCTTGAAGTCGCGTAAGAATTTTTTGCAAGGAACGCACCCGATCCACCCCATTGGACCCTAAACTTATGTTTTGATGCGTTTTAAACTATTTGGGTGCATTTTGGACCGTTTGGTTGCCTTACGGAACTCGATGCAAAACGGGCCGAACTAGTGCAAGTTCGTGCCACGAAGTCAAGTCAGAATTTTCGCAACGAACACTTCTGATCCACCCCATTGGACCCTAAACTTATGTTTTTGTATGTTTCGTATTATTTGGGCGCATTTGGGACCATTTGGTTGCCTTACGGAATTCGGTGCAAAACGGGCCGAACTAGTGCAAAAGTTCGTGCCACGAAGTCGCGTCGGAATTTTTTGCAAGTAACACACCCGATCCACTCCATTGGACCCTAAACTGACGTTTTGGTGCGTTTTGTACTATTTGGGTGCATTTTGCACCGTTGGTTGCCTTACGGAACTCGGTGCAAAACGGCCCGAACTAGTGCAAAAGTTCGTGCCACGAAGTCGCGTCATAATTTTTCACAACGAAAGCAGCCGATCCACCCATTGGACCCTAAACTAATATTTTAGTGCGTTTCAAACTATTTGGGTGCATTTGGGACCGTTTGGTTGCCTTACAAAAGTCGGAGCAAAACAGGCCGAACTAGTGCAAAAATCGTGCCACGAAGTCGCGTCGGAATTTTTCGCAACGAACGCACCCGATCCACCCCATTGGACCCTAAACTAAAAATTTTGGTGCGTTTCATACTATTTGGGTGTTGGGACCGTTTAGTTGCCTTAGAAAACTCAGTGCAAAACGTGCCGAACTAGTGCAAATGTTCGTGCCACGAAGTCGCGTCGGAATTTTTCGCAACGAACGCACCCGATCCACCCCATTGGACTTTAAATTGACATTTTTGAGCGTTTTTTGTACTATTTTGGTGCATTTGGGTCCATTTGGTTGCCTTTCGGAACTCAGTGCAAAACAGGCTGAACTTGTGCAAAAGTTCATGCCACGAAGTATCGTCAGAATTTTTCGCAATGAACGCACCAGATCAACCTTATAGGAACCTAAACTGACGTTGTGGTGCGTTTCCTACTTTTTGGGTGCATTTGGGATCGTTTGGTTGCTTTACAGAACTCGGTGCAAAACGGGCTTAACTAGTGCAAAAGTTCGTGGCATAAAGTCGCGTCAGAATTTTTCGCAAGGAAGGCACCCAATCCACCCCATTAGACCCTAAACTGACGTTTTGGTGCGTTTTGTACTATTCAGGTGCATTTTCGACCGTTTGGTTGCCTTACAGAAGTCGGTGCAAAACGGGCCGAAACTAGTGCAAAAGTTCGTGCCACGAAGTTACGTCAGAATTTTTCGCAACGAACGCACCCGATCCACCCCATTGGACTTTAAATTGATGTTTTTGCGCGTTTTGTACTATTTGGGTGCATTTGAGACCGTTTGGTTGTCTTTCGGAACTCAGTGCAAAACTTGCCGAACTAGTGCAAAACTTCATGCCACGAAGTAGTAACGTCAGAATTTTTCGCAATGAACACACCCGATCAACCTTATAGGAACCTAAGCTGACGTTGTGGTACATTTCCTACAATTTGGGTGCATTTGGGATCGTTTGGGTGCGAACTCGGTGCAAAACGGGCCTAACTAGTGCAAAAGTTTGTGCCATGAAGTCGCGTCATAATTTTTCGCAAGGAAGGCATCCGATCCACCCCATTGGACCCTAAACTGACGTTTTGGTGCGTTTTGTACTATTCGGGTGCATTTTGGACCGTTTGGTTGCCTTACGGAACTCGGTGCAAAACGGGCCGAACTAGTGCAAAAGTTCGTGCCACGAAGTCGCGTCAGAATTGTTCACAACGAACGCACCCGATCCACCCCATTGGACCCTAAACTGATGTTTTGGTACGTTTCGTATTATTTGGGCGCATTTAGGACCGTTTGGTTGCCTTACGGAATTCGGTGCTAAACGGGCCGAACTAGTGCAAAAGTTCGTGCCACGAAGTCGCGTCGGAATATTTTGCAAGGAACGCACCCGATCCACTCCGTTGGACCCTAAACTAACGTTTTGCTGTGTTTCATACTATTTGGGTGCATTTGGGACCGTTGGTTGCCTTTCGGAACTCGGTGCAAAACGGGCCGAACAAGTGCAAAGGTTCGTGCCACGAAGTTGCGTTGGAATTTTTCGCAACGAAAGCACCCAATCCACCCATTGGACCCTAAACTAACATTTTGGTGCGTTTCAAACTATTTGGGTGCATTTGGGACCGTTTGGTTGCCTTACGAAACTCGGAGCAAAACAGGCCGAACTAGTGCAAAAATTCGTGCCACGAAGTCGCGTCGGAATTTTTCGCAACGAACGCACCCGATCCACCCCATTGGACCCTAAACTAAAAATTATGGTGTGTTTCATACTATTTGGGTGTATTTGGGACCGTTTGGGTGCCTTACGAAACTCAGTGCAAAACGTGCCGAACTAGTGCAAAAGATCGTGCCACCAAGTCGCGTCGGATTTTTTCTCAACGAACGCACCCGATCCACCCCATTGGACCTTAAATTGACGTTTTTGCGCATTTTTTACTATTTGGGTGCATTTGGGACCATTTGGTTGCCTTTCGGAACTCAGTGCAAAACGGGCCGAACTAGTGCAAAAGTTCGTGCCACGAAGTAACGTCGGAATTTTTCACAATGAACGCACCCGATCAACCTTATAGAAACCTAAACTGATGTTTTGGTGTGTTTTGTACTCTTTGGGTGCATTTGGGACTGTCTGGTTGCCTTACGAAACTCGGTGCAAAACGAGCCAAACTAGTGCAGAAGTTTGTGCCACGAAGTCATGTCAGAATTTTTTGCAACGAACGCACCCGATCCACCCCTTTGGACCCTAAACTGATGTTTTTGTACGTTTCGTATTATTTGGGCACATTTGGGACCGTTTGGTTGCCTTACGGAATTCGTTGCAAAATAGGCCGAACTAGAGCAAAAGTTCGTGCCACGAAGTCGCGTAGGAATTTTTCGCATCGAACACACCTCATCCACCCCATTGGACACTAAACTAAAAATTTTGGTGCGTTTCGTACTATTTTAGTGCATTTGGAACCGTTTGGTTGCCTTACGAAACTCGGTGCAAAACGGGCCGAACTAGTGCAAAAGTTCGTGCCACGAAGTCGCGTCAGAATTTGTTGTAAGGAACACACCCGATCCAATCCGTTGGACCCTAAACTTATGCTTTGGTGCGTTTCGTACTATTTGGGTGCATTTGGGACCATTGGTTGCCTTACGGAACTCGGTGCAAAACGAGCTGAACAAGTGCAAAAGTTCGTGCCACGAAGTCGCGTTGGAATTTTTCGCAACCAAAGAACCCGATCCACCCATTGGACCCTAAACTAACATTTTGGTGCGTTTCAAACTATTTGGGTGCATTTGGGACCGTTTGGTTGCCTTACGAAACTTGGAGCAAAATAGGCCGAACTAGTGCAAAAATTCGTGCCACGAAGTCGCGTCGGAATTTTTCAAACCAACGCACCCGATCCACCCCATTGGACTCTAAACTAAAAATTATGGTGCGTTTCATACTATGGGTGTATTTGGGACCGTTTGGTTGCCTTATGAAACTCAGTGCAAAACGTGCCGAACTAGTGCAAAAGTTCGTGCCACGAGGTCGCGTCGGAATTTTTCGCAACAAACGCACCTGATCCACCCCATTGGACCCTAAATTGATGTTTTGGCACGTTTCGTTCTATTTGGGTGCATTTGGGACCGTTTGGTTGCCTTTCGGAACTCGGTGCAAAAAGTGCCGAACTAGTGCAAAAGTTCGTGCCACTTAGTCGCATCAGAATTTTTTGCAACGAACGCACCCAATACGCCCCATTGGACCCTAAACTGATGTTTTGGTGCGTTTCGAACTATTTGGGTGCATTTGGGACCGTTTGGTTGCCTTACAGAACGCGGTGCAAAACGAGCCGAACTAGTGCAAAAGTTCGTGACACGAAGGCGCATCTGAATTTTTCGCAACGAACGCACCCGATCCACCTTATAGGACACTAAACTGATGTTTTGGTGCGTTTTGTACTATTTGGGTGCATTTGAGACCGTTTGGTTGCCTTACGAAACTCGGTGCAAAACGCGTCAGAATTTTTTGCAACGAACGCTAACGTTCCACCCCTTTGGACCCTAAACTGACGTTTTGCTATGTTTCGTACTATTTGGGTGCATTTGGGAACGTTTGGTTGCCATACGGAACTCGGTGCAAAATAGGCGAATATAGTGCAAAAGATCGTTCCACGAAGTCGCGTCGGAATTTTTCGCAACGAACGCACCCGATCCACCCCATGGGACCCTAAACTTATGTTTTGGTACGTTTCATATTATTTGGGCGCATTTGGGACCGTTTGGTTGCCGTACGAAACTCAGTGCAAAAAGTGATGAATTGGTGCAAAAGTTCGTGACACGAAATCGCCTCAGAATTTTTTGCAAGGAACACACCCAATCCACTCCGTTGGACCCTAAACAGACGTTTTGGTGTGTTTAGTACTATTTGGGTGCATTCGGGACCGTTGGTTGCCTTACGGAACTCGGTGCAAAACGGGCTGAACAAGTGCAAAAGTTCGTGCCACGAAGTCGCGTTGGAATTTTTTCGCAACCAAAGAACCCGATCCACCCATTGGACCCTAAACTAACATTTTGGTGCGTTTCAAACTATTTGGGTGCATTTGGGACCGTTTGGTTGCCTTACGAAACTCGGAGCAAAATAGACCGAACTAGTGCAAAAATTCGTGCCACGAAGTCGCGTCGGAATTTTTCACAACGAACGCACCCGATCCACCCCATTGGACTCTAAACTAAAAATTATGGTGCGTTTCATACTATGGGTGTATTTGGGACCGTTTGGTTGCCTTTCGGAACTCGGTGCAAAAAGTGCCGAACTAGTGCAAAAGTTCGTGCCACGAAGTCGCATCAGAATTTTTTGCAACGAACGCACCCGATCCGCCCCATTGGACCCTAAACTGATGTTTTGGTGCGTTTCGAACTATTTGGGTGCATTTGGGACCATTTGGTTGCCTTACAGAACGCGGTGCAAAACGAGCCGAACTAGTGCAAAGTTCTTGACACGAAGGCGCATCTGAATTTTTCGCAACTAACGCACCCGATCCACCTTATAGGACACTAAACTGATGTTTTGGTGCGTTTTGTACTATTTGGGTGCATTTGAGACCGTTTGGTTGCCTTACGAAACTCGGTGCAAAACGCGTCGGAATTTTTTGCAACGAACGCTAACGTTCCACCCCTTTGGACCCTAAACTGACGTTTTGCTATGTTTCGTACTATTTGGGTGCATTTGGGAACGTTTGGTTGCCATACGGAACTCGGTGCAAAACAGGCGAATATAGTGCAAAAGATCGTGCCACGAAGTCGCGTCGGAATTTTTCGCAACGAACGCACCCGATCCACCCCATGGGACCCTAAACTTATGTTTTGGTACGTTTCATATTATTTGGGCGCATTTGCGACCGTTTGGTTGCCGTACGAAACTCAGTGCAAAAGTGATGAACTGGTGCAAAAGTTCGTGACACGAAATCGCGTCGTAATTTTTCGTAACGAACGCACCTGATCCACCCCATTGGACCTTAAATTGACGTTTTTGCGTGTTTTGTACGATTTGGGTGCATTTGGGACCGTTTGGTTGCCTTTCGAAACTCAGTGCAAAACGGGCCGAACTAGTGCAAAAGTTCGTGCCACGAAGTCACGTCAGAATTGTTCACAACGAACGCACCCGATCCACCCCATTGGACCCTAAACTGATGTTTTGGTACGTTTCGTATTATTTGGGCGCATTTAGGACCGTTTGGTTGCCTTACGGAATTCGGTGCTAAACGGGCCGAACTAGTGCAAAAGTTCGTGCCACGAAGTCGCGTCGGAATATTTTGCAAGGAACGCACCCGATCCACTCCGTTGGACCCTAAACTGACGTTTTCCTGTGTTTCATACAATTTGGGTGCATTTGGGACCGTTGGTTGCCTTTCGGAACTCGGTGCAAAACGGGCCGAACAAGTGCAAAGGTTCGTGCCACGAAGTCGCGTTGGAATTTTTCGCAACGAAAGCACCCAATCCACCCATTGGACCCTAAACTAACATTTTGGTGCGTTTCAAACTATTTGGGTGCATTTGGGACCGTTTGGTTGCCTTACGAAACTCGGAGCAAAACAGGCCGAACTAGTGCAAAAATTCGTGCCACGAAGTCGCGTCGGAATTTTTCGCAACGAACGCACCCGATCCACCCCATTGGACCCTAAACTAAAAATTATGGTGTGTTTCATACTATTTGGGTGTATTTGGGACCGTTTGGGTGCCTTACGAAACTCAGTGCAAAACGTGCCGAACTAGTGCAAAAAATCGTGCCACCAAGTCGCGTCGGATTTTTTCTCAACGAACGCACCCGATCCACCCCATTGGACCTTAAATTGACGTTTTTGCGTGTTTTGTACTATTTGGGTGCATTTGGGACCATTTGGTTGCCTTTCGGAACTCAGTGCAAAACGGGCCGAACTAGTGCAAAAGTTCGTGCCACGAAGTAACGTCGAAATTTTTCACAATGAACGCACCCGATCAACCTTATAGAAACCTAAACTGATGTTTTGGTGTGTTTTGTACTCTTTGGGTGCATTTGGGACTGTCTGGTTGCCTTACGAAACTCGGTGCAAAACGAGCCAAACTAGTGCAGAAGTTTGTGCCACGAAGTCATGTCAGAATTTTTTGCAACGAACGCACCCGATCCACCCCTTTGGACCCTAAACTGATGTTTTGGTACGTTTCGTATTATTTGGGCACATTTGGGACCGTTTGGTTGCCTTACGGAATTCGTTGCAAAATAGGCCGAACTAGAGCAAAAGTTCGTGCCACGAAGTCGCGTAGGAATTTTTCGCATCGAACACACCTCATCCACCCCATTGGACACTAAACTAAAAATTTTGGTGCGTTTCGTACTATTTTAGTGCATTTGGAACCATTTGGTTGCCTTACGAAACTCGGTGCAAAACGGGCCGAACTAGTGCAAAAGTTCGTGCCACGAAGTCGCGTCAGAATTTGTTGTAAGGAACACACCCGATCCAATCCGTTGGACCCTAAACTTATGTTTTGGTGCGTTTCGTACTATTTGGGTGCATTTGGGACCATTGGTTGCCTTACGGAACTCGGTGCAAAACGAGCTGAACAAGTGCAAAAGTTCGTGCCACGAAGTCGCGTTGGAATTTTTCGCAACCAAAGAACCCGATCCACCCATTGGACCCTAAACTAACATTTTGGTGCGTTTCAAACTATTTGGGTGCATTTGGGACCGTTTGGTTGCCTTACGAAACTTGGAGCAAAATAGGCCGAACTAGTGCAAAAATTCGTGCCACGAAGTCGCGTCGGAATTTTTCACAACGAACGCACCCGATCCACCCCATTGGACTCTAAACTAAAAATTATGGTGCGTTTCATACTATGGGTGTATTTGGGACCGTTTGGTTGCCTTATGAAACTCAGTGCAAAACGTGCCGAACTAGTGCAAAAGTTCGTGCCACGAGGTCGCGTCGGAATTTTTCGCAACAAACGCACCTGATCCACCCCATTGGACCCTAAATTGATGTTTTGGCACGTTTCGTTCTATTTGGGTGCATTTGGGACCGTTTGGTTGCCTTTCGGAACTCGGTGCAAAAAGTGCCGAACTAGTGCAAAAGTTCGTGCCACGAAGTCGCATCAGAATTTTTTGCAACGAACGCACCCGATCCGCCCCATTGGACCCTAAACTGATGTTTTGGTGCGTTTCGAACTATTTGGGTGCATTTGGGACCGTTTGGTTGCCTTACAGAACGCGGTGCAAAACGAGCCGAACTAGTGCAAAAGTTCGTGACACGAAGGCGCATCTGAATTTTTCGCAACGAACGCACCCGATCCACCTTATAGGACACTAAACTGATGTTTTGGTGCGTTTTGTACTATTTGGGTGCATTTGAGACCGTTTGGTTGCCTTACGAAACTCGGTGCAAAACGCGTCCGAATTTTTTGCAACGAACGCTAACGTTCCACCCCTTTGGACCCTAAACTGACGTTTTTCTATGTTTCGTACTATTTGGGTGCATTTGGGAACATTTGGTTGCCATACGGAACTCGGTGCAAAATAGGCGAATATAGTGCAAAAGATCGTGCCACGAAGTCGCGTCGGAATTTTTCGCAACGAACGCACCCGATCCACCCCATGGGACCCTAAACTTATGTTTTGGTACGTTTCATATTATTTGGGCGCATTTGGGACCGTTTGGTTGCCGTACGAAACTCAGTGCAAAAAGTGATGAACTGGTGCAAAAGTTCGTGACACGAAATCGCCTCGGAATTTTTTGCAAGGAACACACCCAATCCACTTCGTTGGACCCTAAATTGACGTTTTGGTGCGTTTAGTACTATTTGGGTGCATTCGGGACCGTTGGTTGCCTTACGGAACTCGGTGCAAAACGGGCTGAACAAGTGCAAAAGTTCGTGCCACGAAGTCGCGTTGGAATTTTTCGCAACCAAAGAACCCGATCCACCCATTGGACCCTAAACTAACATTTTGGTGCGTTTCAAACTATTTGGGTGCATTTGGGACCGTTTGGTTGCCTTACGAAACTCGGAGCAAAATAGGCCGAACTAGTGCAAAAATTCGTGCCACGAAGTCGCGTCGGAATTTTTCACAACGAACGCACCCGATCCACCCCATTGGACTCTAAACTAAAAATTATGGTGCGTTTCATACTATGGGTGTATTTCGGACCGTTTGGTTGCCTTATGAAACTCAGTGCAAAACGTGCCGAACTAGTGCAAAAGTTCGTGCCACGAGGTCGCGTCGGAATTTTTCGCAACAAACGCACCTGATCCACCCCATTGGACCCTAAATTGATGTTTTGGCGCGTTTCGTTCTATTTGGGTGCATTTGGGACCGTTTGGTTACCTTTCGGAACTCGGTGCAAAAAGTGCCGAACTAGTGCAAAAGTTCGTGCCACGAAGTCGCATCAGAATTTTTTGCAACGAACGCACCCGATCCGCCCCATTGGACCCTAAACTGATGTTTTGGTGCGTTTCGAACTATTTGGGTGCATTTGGGACCGTTTGGTTGCCTTACAGAACGCGGTGCAAAACGAGCCGAACTAGTGCAAAAGTTCTTGACACGAAGGCGCATCTGAATTTTTCGCAACGAACGCACCCGATCCACCTTATAGGACACTAAACTGATGTTTTGGTGCGTTTTGTACTATTTGGGTGCATTTGAGACCGTTTGGTTGCCTTACGAAACTCGGTGCAAAACGCGTCGGAATTTTTTGCAACGAACGCTAACGTTCCACCCCTTTGGACCCTAAACTGACGTTTTGCTATGTTTCGTACTATTTGGGTGCATTTGGGAACGTTTGGTTGCCATACGGAACTCGGTGCAAAACAGGCGAATATAGTGCAAAAGATCGTGCCACGAAGTCGCGTCGGAATTTTTCGCAACGAACGCACCCGATCCACCCCATGGGACCCTAAACTTATGTTTTGGTACGTTTCATATTATTTGGGCGCATTTGGGACCGTTTGGTTGCCGTACGAAACTCAGTGCAAAAAGTGATGAACTGGTGCAAAAGTTCGTGACACGAAATCGCGTCGTAATTTTTCGCAACGAACGCACCTGATCCACCCCATTGGACCTTAAATTGACGTTTTTGCGTGTTTTGTACGATTTGGGTGCATTTGGGACCGTTTGGTTGCCTTTCGAAACTCAGTGCAAAACGGGCCGAACTAGTGCAAAAGTTCGTGCCACGAAGTCACGTCAGAATTGTTCACAACGAACGCACCCGATCCACCCCATTGGACCCTAAACTGATGTTTTGGTACGTTTCGTATTATTTGGGCGCATTTAGGACCGTTTGGTTGCCTTACGGAATTCGGTGCTAAACGGGCCGAACTAGTGCAAAAGTTCGTGCCACGAAGTCGCGTCGGAATATTTTGCAAGGAACGCACCCGATCCACTCCGTTGGACCCTAAACTGACGTTTTGGTGTGTTTCATACTATTTGGGTGCATTTGGGACCGTTGGTTGCCTTTCGGAACTCGGTGCAAAACGGGCCGAACAAGTGCAAAGGTTCGTGCCACGAAGTCGCGTTGGAATTTTTCGCAACGAAAGCACCCAATCCACCCATTGGACCCTATACTAACATTTTGGTGCGTTTCAAACTATTTGGGTGCATTTGGGACCGTTTCGTTGCCTTACGAAACTCGGAGCAAAACAGGGCGAACTAGTACAAAAATTCGTGCCACGAAGTCGCGTTGGAATTTTTCGCAACGAACGCACCCGATCCACCCCATTGGACCCTAAACTAAAAATTATGGTGTGTTTCATACTATTTGGGTGTATTTGGGACCGTTTGGGTGTCTTACGAAACTCAGTGCAAAACGTGCCGAACTAGTGCAAAAGATCGTGCCACCAAGTCGCGTCGGATTTTTTCTCAACGAACGCACCCGATCCACCCCATTGGACCTTAAATTGACGTTTTTGCGCGTTTTGTATTATTTGGGTGCATTTGGGACCATTTGGTTGCCTTTCGGAACTCAGTGCAAAACGGGCCGAACTAGTGCAAAAGTTCGTGCCACGAAGTAACGTCGGAATTTTTCGCAATGAACGCACCCGATCAACCTTATAGAAACCTAAACTGATGTTTTGGTGTGTTTTGTACTATTTGGGTGCATTTGGGACCGTTTGGTTGCCTTACGAAACTCGGTGCAAAACGAGCCAAACTAGTGCATAAGTTTGTGCCACGAAGTCATGTCAGAATTTTTTGCAACGAACGCACCCGATCCACCCCTTTGGACCCTAAACTGATGTTTTGGTACGTTTCGTATTATTTGGGCACATTTGGGACTGTTTGGTTGCCTTACGGAATTCGTTGCAAAACGGGCCGAACTAGAGCAAAAGTTCGTGCCACGAAGTCGCGTAGGAATTTTTCGCATCGAACACACCTCATCCACCCCATTGGACACTGAACTAAAAATTTTGGTGCGTTTCGTACTATTTTAGTGCATTTGGAACCGTTTGGTTGCCTTACGAAACTCGGTGCAAAACGGGCCGAACTAGTGCAAAAGTTCGTGCCACGGAGTCGCGTCAGAATTTTTTGTAAGGAACACACCCGATCCAATCCGTTGGACCCTAAACTTATGTTTTGGTGCGTTTCGTACTATTTGGGTGCATTTGGGACCATTGGTTGCCTTACGGAACTCGGTGCAAAACGAGCTGAACAAGTGCAAAAGTTCGTGCCACGAAGTCGCGTTGGAATTTTTCGCAACCAAAGAACCCGATCCACCCATTGGACCCTAAACTAACATTTTGGTGTGTTTCAAACTATTTGGGTGCATTTGGGACTGTTTGGTTGCCTTACGAAACTCGGAGCAAAACAGGCCGAACTAGTGCAAAAATTCGTGCCACGAAGTCGCGTCGGAATTTTTCACAACGAATGCACCCGATCCACCCCATTGGACTCTAAACTAAAAATTATGGTGCGTTTCATACTATGGGTGTATTTGGGACCGTTTGGTTGCCTTATGAAACTCAGTGCAAAACGTGCCGAACTAGTGCAAAAGTTCGTGCCACGAGGTCGCGTCGGAATTTTTCGCAACAAATGCACCTGATCCACCCCATTGAACCCTAAATTGATGTTTTGGCGTGTTTCGTTCTATTTGGGTGCATTTGGGACCGTTTGGTTGCCTTTCGGAACTCGGTGCAAAAAGTGCCGAACTAGTGCAAAAGTTCGTGCCACGAAGTTGCATCAGAATTTTTTTGCAACGAACGCACCCGATCCGCCCCATTGGACCCTAAACTGATGTTTTGGTGCATTTCGAACTATTTGGGTGCATTTGGGACTGTTTGGTTGCCTTACAGAACGCGGTGCAAAACGAGCCGAACTAGTGCAAAATTTCGTGACACGAAGGCGCATCTGAATTTTTCGCAACGAACGCACCCGATCCACCTTATAGGACACTAAACTGATGTTTTGGTGCGTTTTGTACTATTTGGGTGCATTTGAGACCGTTTGGTTGCCTTACGAAACTCGGTGCAAAACGCGTCAGAATTTTTTGCAACGAACGCTAACGTTCCACCCCTTTGGACCCTAAACTGACGTTTTGCTATGTTTCGTACTATTTGGGTGCATTTGGGAACATTTGGTTGCCATACGGAACTCGGTGCAAAACAGGCGAATATAGTGCAAAAGATCGTGCCACGAAGTCGCGTCGGAATTTTTCGCAACGAACGCACCCGATCCACCCCATGGGACCCTAAACTTATGTTTTGGTACGTTTCATATTATTTGGGCGCATTTGGGACCGTTTGGTTGCCGTACGAAACTCAGTGCAAAAAGTGATGAACTGGTGCAAAAGTTCGTGACACGAAATCGCGTCGTAATTTTTCGCAACGAACGCACCTGATCCACCCCATTGGACCTTAAATTGACGTTTTTGCGTGTTTTGTATGATTTGGGTGCATTTGGGACCGTTTGGTTGCCTTTCGAAACTCAGTGCAAAACGGGCCGAACTAGTGCAAAAGTTCGTGCCACGAAGTCACGTCAGAATTGTTCACAACGAACGCACCCGATCCACCCCATTGGACCCTAAACTGATGTTTTGGTACGTTTCGTATTATTTGGGCGCATTTAGGACCGTTTGGTTGCCTTACGGAATTCGGTGCTAAACGGGCCGAACTAGTGCAAAAGTTCGTGCCACGAAGTCGCGTCGGAATATTTTGCAAGGAACGCATCCGATCCACTCCGTTGGACCCTAAACTGACGTTTTGGTGTGTTTCATACTATTTCGGTGCATTTGGGACCGTTGGTTGCCTTTCGGAACTCGGTGCAAAACGAGCCGAACAAGTACAAAGGTTCGTGCCACGAAGTCGCGTTGGAATTTTTCGCAACGAAAGCACCCAATCCACCCATTGGACCCTAAACTAACATTTTGGTGCGTTTCAAACTATTTGAGTGCATTTGGGACCGTTTGGTTGCCTTACGAAACTCGGAGCAACACTGGCCGAACTAGTGCAAAAATTCGTGCCACGAAGTCTCGTCGGAATTTTTCGCAACGAACGCTCCCGATCCACCCCATTGGACCCTAAACTAAAAATTATGGTGTGTTTCATACTATTTGGGTGTATTTGGGACCGTTTGGGTGTCTTACGAAACTCAGTGCAAAACGTGCCGAACTAGTGCAAAAGATCGTGCCACCAAATCGAGTCAGATTTTTTTCTCAACGAATGCACCCGATCCACCCCATTGGACCTTAAATTGATGTTTTTGCGCGTTTTGTACTATTTGGGTGCATTTGGGACCATTTGGTTGCCTTTCGGAACTCAGTGCAAAACAGGCCGAGCTAGTGCAAAAGTTCGTGCCACGAAGTAACGTCGGAATTTTTCGCAATGAACGCACCCGATCAACCTTATAGATACCTAAACTGATGTTTTGGTGTGTTTTGTACTATTTGGGTGCATTTGGGACCGTTTGGTTGCCTTACGAAACTCGGTGCAAAACGAGCCAAACTAGTGCAGAAGTTTGTGCCACGAAGTCATGTCAGAATTTTTTGCAACGAACGCACCCGATCCACCCCTTTGGACCCTAAACTGATGTTTTGGTACGTTTCGTATTATTTGGGCACATTTGGGACCGTTTGGTTGCCTTACGGAATTCGTTGCAAAACGGGCCGAACTAGAGCAAAAGTTCGTGCCACGAAGTCGCGTAGGAATTTTTCGCATCGAACACACCTCATCCACCCCATTGGACACTGAACTAAAAATTTTGGTGCGTTTCGTACTATTTTAGTGCATTTGGAACCGTTTGGTTGCCTTACGAAACTCGGTGCAAAACGGGCCGAACTAGTGCAAAAGTTCGTGCCACGAAGTCGCGTCAGAATTTTTTGTAAGGAACACACCCGATCCAATCCGTTGGACCCTAAACTTATGTTTTGGTGCGTTTTGTACTATTTGGGTGCATTTGGGACCATTGGTTGCCTTACGGAACTCGGTGCAAAACGAGCGGAACAAGTGCAAAAGTTCGTGCCACGAAGTCGCGTTGGAATTTTTCGCAACCAAAGAACCCGATCCACCCATTGGACCCTAAACTAACATTTTGGTGTGTTTCAAACTATTTGGGTGCATTTGGGACCGTTTGGTTGCCTTACGAAACTCGGAGCAAAACAGGCCGAACTAGTGCAAAAATTCGTGCCACGAAGTCGCGTCGGAATTTTTCACAACGAACGCACCCGATCCACCCCATTGGACTCTAAACTAAAAATTATGGTGCGTTTCATACTATGGGTGTATTTGGGACCATTTGGTTGCCTTATGAAACTCAGTGCAAAACGTGCCGAACTAGTGCAAAAGTTCGTGCCACGAGGTCGCGTCGGAATTTTTCGCAACAAATGCACCTGATCCACCCCATTGGACCCTAAATTGATGTTTTGGCACGTTTCGTTCTATTTGGGTGCATTTGGGACCGTTTGGTTGCCTTTCGGAACTCGGTGCAAAAAGTGCCGAACTAGTGCAAAAGTTCGTGCCACGAAGTTGCATCAGAATTTTTTGCAACGAACGCACCCGATCCACCCCATTGGACCCTAAACTGATGTTTTGGTGCATTTCGAACTATTTGGGTGCATTTGGGACTGTTTGGTTGCCTTACAGAACGCGGTGCAAAACGAGCCGAACTAGTGCAAAATTTCGTGACACGAAGGCGCATCTGAATTTTTCGCAACGAACGCACCCGATCCACCTTATAGGACACTAAACTGATGTTTTGGTGCGTTTTGTACTATTTGGGTGCATTTGAGACCGTTTTGGTTGCCTTACGAAACTCGGTGCAAAACGCGTCGGAATTTTTTGCAACGAACACTAACGTTCCACCCCTTTGGACCCTAAACTGACGTTTTGCTATGTTTCGTACTATTTGGGTGCATTTGGGAACGTTTGGTTGCCATACGGAACTCGGTGCAAAACAGGCGAATATAGTGCAAAAGATTGTGCCACGAAGTCGCGTCGGAATTTTTCGCAACGAACGCACCCGATCCACCCCATGGGACCCTAAACTTATGTTTTGGTACGTTTCATATTATTTGGGCGCATTTGGGACCGTTTGGTTGCCTTACAAAACTCAGTGCAAAACGTGATGAACTGGTGCAAAAGATTGTGCCACGAAGTCGCGTCGGTATTTTTCGCAACGAACGCACCCGATCCACCTTATAGGACACTAAACTGACGTGTTGGTGCATTTTGTACTATTTGGGTGGAGTTGGTACCGTTTGGTTGCCTTACAGAACTCGATGCAAAACGGGACGACCTAGTGCAAAAGTTCGTGCCACGAAGTCGCGTCGGAATTTTTAGCTATGAACGCACCCGATCCACCCCAATGGACCCTAAACTAACGTTTTGCTGCGTTTTGTACTATTTGGGTGCATTTGGGACCGTTTGGTTGCCTAACGAAACTCGGTGCGAAACGGGCCGAACTAATGCAAAAGTTTGTGCCACGAAGTCGCGTCGGAATTTTTGGCAATGAATAAACCCGATCCACCTTATAGGACACCAAACTGACGTTTTGGTGCGTTCCATACTATTTGGGTGCATTTGAGACTGTTTGGTTGCCTTACGAAACTCGGTGCAAAACGGGCCGCACTAGTGCAAAAGTGCGTGCCACGAAGTCGCATCGGAATTTTTTGCAACGAACGCACCTGATCCACCTTATAGGACACTACACTGACGTTTTCGTGTGTTTCGTACTATTTCGGTGGATTTGGGACCGTTGGGTTGCCTTACGGAACTCGGAGCATAACGGGCCGAACTAGTTCAAAAGTTCGTGCCATGAAGTCGCGTCGGAATTTTTCACAACGAACACACCCGATCCACCTCATAGGACACTAAACTGACGTTTTGCTGCGTTTCGTACTATTTGGGTGGATTTGGGACCGTTTGGTTGCCTTACGGAACTCGGTGCAAAACGGGCCGAACTAGTGTGAAAGTTCGTGGCACGAAGTCGTATCGGAATTTTTCGCAACGAACGCAGCCGATCCACCCCATTGGACCCTAAATTGACATTTTGGTGTGTTTTATGATATTTGGGTGTATTTGGGACCGTTTGTTTGCCTTACCGAACTCCATGAAAAACGGGCCGAACTAGTGCAAAAGTTCGTGCCACGAAGTCGGGTCGGAATGTTTTGCAACGAATGCACCCGATCCATCTTATAGGACACTAAACTGACGTTTAGGTGTGTTCCATACTATTTGGGTGCATTTGAGACCGTTTGGTTGCCTTACGAAACTCGGTCCAAAAGGGGCCGAACTAGTGCAAAAGTTTGTACCACGAAGTCGCGTTGGAATTTTCGCAACGAACGCACCCGATCCACCTTATAGGACAGTAAACTGATGTTTTGGTGCGTTCCGTACTATTTGGATACATTTGGGACCGTTTGGTTGCCTTACGGAACTCGGTGCAAAACGGGCAAAACTAGTGCAAAAGTTTGTGCCACGAAGTCGCGTCGGAATTTTTCGCAACAAACGCACCTGATCCACCCCATTGGACCCTAAACTGACGTTTTGGTGCGTTCCGTACTATTTGGGTGCATTTGGGACCGTTTGGTTGCCTTACGGAACTCGGTGCAAAACAGGCAAAACTAGTGCAAAAGTTCGTGCCACGAAGTCGCGTCGGTATTTTTCGCAACGAACGCACCCGATCCACCTTATAGGACACTAAACTGACGTGTTGGTGCATTTTGTACTATTTGGGTGGATTTGGTACCGTTTGGATGCCTTACAGAACTCGGTGCAAAACGGGACGACCTAGTGCAAAAGTTCGTGCCACGAAGTCGCGTCAGAATTTTTAGCTATGAACGCACCCGATCCACCCCAATGGACCCTAAACTAACGTTTTGCTGCGTTTTGTACTATTTGGGTGCATTTGGGACCGTTTGGTTGCCTTACGAAACTCGGTGCGAAACGGGCCGAACTAATGCAAAAGTTTGTGCCACGAAGTCGCGTCGGAATTTTTGGCAATGAATAAACCCGATCCACCTTATAGGACACCAAACTGACGTTTTGGTGCGTTCCATACTATTTGGGTGCATTTGAGACCGTTTGGTTGCCTTACGAAACTCGGTGCAAAACGGGCCGCACTAGTGCAAAAGTGCGTGCCACGAAGTCGCATCGGAATTTTTTGCAACGAACGCACCTGATCCACCTTATAGGACACTACACTGACATTTTCGTGCGTTTCGTACTATTTCGGTGGATTTGGGACCGTTGGGTTGCCTTACGGAACTCGGAGCATAACGGGCCGAACTAGTTCAAAAGTTCGTGCCATGAAGTCGCGTCGGAATTTTTCACAACGAACACACTCGATCCACCTCATAGGACACTAAACTGACGTTTTGCTGCGTTTCGTACTATTTGGGTGGATTTGGGACCGTTTGGTTGCCTTACGGAACTCGGTGCAAAACGGGCCGAACTAGTGTGAAAGTTCGTGCCACGAAGTCGCGTCGGAATTTTTCGCAACGAACGCAGCCGATCCACCCCATTGGACCCTAAATTGACATTTTGGTGTGTTTTATGATATTTGGGTGTATTTGGGACCGTTTGTTTGCCTTACCGAACTCCATGCAAAACGGGCCGAACTAGTGCAAAAGTTCGTGCCACGAAGTCGGGTCGGAATGTTTTGCAACGAATGCACCCGATCCATCTTATAGGACACTAAACTTACGTTTTGGTGCGTTCCATACTATTTGGGTGCATTTGAGACCGTTTGGTTGCCTTACGAAACTCGGTGGAAAACGGGCCGAACTAGTGCAAAAGTTTGTACCACGAAGTCGCGTCGGAATTTTCGCAACGAACGCACCCGATCCACCTTATAGGACACTAAACTAATGTTTTGGTGCATTCCACACTATTTGGGTGCATTTGAGACCGTTTGGTTGCCTTACGGAACTCGGTGGAAATCGGGCCGAACTTGTGCAAAAGTTCGTGCCACAAAGTCGCGTTGGAATTTTTGGCAACAAACACACCCGATCCACCCCATTGGACCCTAAACTAATGTTTTGCAGTGTTTCGTACTATTTGGGTGCATTTGGGACCGTTTGGTTGCCTTACGGAACTCGGTGCATAACGGTCCGAACTAGTTCAAAAGTTCGTGCCATGAAGTCACATCGGAATTTTTCGCAACGAACACACCTAATCCACCTTATAGGACACTAAACTGACATTTTGCTGCGTTTCGTACTATTTGGGTGGATTTTGGACCATTTGGTTGCCTTACGGAACAAGGTGCAAAACGGGCCGAACTAGTGTGAAAGTTCGTGCCACGAAGTCGCGTCGGAATTTTTAGCTATGAACGCACCTGATCCACCACAATGGACCCTAAACTAACGTTTTGCTGCGTTTTGTACTATTTGGGTCCATTTGGGACCGTTTGGTTGCCTTACGAAACTCGGTGCAAAACAGGCCGAACTAGTGCAAATGTTTGTGCCACGAAGTCGCGTCGGAATTTTTCGCAACGAACGCAGCCGATCCACCCCATTGGACCCTAAATTGACATTTTGGTGTGTTTTATGATATTTGGGTGTATTTGGGACAGTTTGTTTGCCTTACCGAACTCCATGCAAAACGTGCCGAACTGGTGCAAAAGTTCGTGCCACGAAGTCGGGTCGGAATGTTTTGCAATGAATGCACCCGATCCATCTTATAGGACTCTAAACTGACGTTTTGGTGCGTTCCATACTATTTGGGTGCATTTGAGACCGTTTGGTTGCCTTACGAAACTCGGTGGAAAACGGGCCGAACTAGTGCAAAAGTTTGTACCACGAAGTCGCGTCGGAATTTTCGCAACGAACGCACCCGATCGACCTTATAGGACACTAAACTAATGTTTTGGTGCGTTCCACACTATTTGGGTGCATTTGAGACCGTTTGGTTGCCTTACGGAACTCGGTGGAAATCGGGCCGAACTTGTGCAAAAGTTCGTGCCACGAAGTCGCGTTGGAATTTTTCGCAACAAACACACCCGATCCACCCCATTGGACCCTAAACTGATGTTTTGCAGTGTTTCGTACTATTTGGGTGCATTTGGGACCGTTTGGTTGCCTTACGGAACTCGGTGCATAACGGTCCGAACTAGTTCAAAAGTTCGTGCCATGAAGTCACATCGGAATTTTTCGCAACGAATGCACCTGATCCACCTTATAGGACACTAAACTAACATTTTGGTGTGTTACATACTATTTGTGTGCATTTGAGACTGTTTGGTTGCCTTACGAAACTCGATGCAGAACGGGCCGAACTAGTGCAAAAGTTCGTGCCACGAAGTCGTGTCAGAATTTTCGCAACGAACGCACCCGGTCCACCTTATAGGACACTAAACTGACATTTTGGTGCACTCCGTACTATTTGGGTGTATTTGGGACCATTTGGTTGCCTTACGGAACTCGGTGCAAAACGGGCAAAACTAGTGCAAAAGTTCGTGCCACGAAGTCGCGTTGGTATTTTTCGCAACGAAAGCACCCGATTCACCTTATAGGACACTAAACTGATGTGTTGGTGCATTTTGTACTATTTGGGTGGATTTGGTACCGTGTGGTTGCCTTACAGAACTCGGTGCATAACGGGACAACCTAGTGCAAAAGTTCGTGCCACGAAGTCGCGTCGGAATTTTTAGCTATGAACGCACCCGATCCACCCCAATGGACCCTAAACTAATGTTTTGCTGCGTTTTGTACTATTTGGGTGCATTTGGGACCATTTGGTTGCCTTACGGAACTCGGTGCATAACAGGCCGAACTGGTTCAAAAGTTCGTGCCATGAAGTTGCATCGGAATTTTTCGCAACGAACACACCCGATCCACCTTATAGGACACTAAACTGACATTTTGCTGCATTTCGTACTATTTGGGTGGATTTGGGACCGTTTGGTTGCCTTACTGAACTCGGTGCAAAACGGGCCGAACTAGTGTGAAAGTTCGTGCCACGAAGTCTCATCGGAATTTTTAGCTATGAACGCACCTGATCCACCACAAGGGACCCTAAACTAACGTTTTGCTGCGTTTTGTACTATTTGGGTGCATTTGGGACCGTTTGGTTGCCTTACGAAACTCGGTGCAAAACAGGCCGAACTAGTGCAAAAGTTTGTGCCACAAAGTCGCGTTGGAATTTTTTGCAACGAATGCACCCGATCCACCTTATAGGACACTAAACTGACGTTTTGGTGCGTTCCATACTATTTGGGTGCATTTGAGACCGTTTGGTTCCCTTACGAAACTTGGTGCAAAACGGGCCGCACTAGTGCAAAAGTGCGTGCCACGATGTCGCATTGGAATTTTTTGCAAAGAACACACCTGATCCACCTTATAGGACACTAAACTGATGTTTTGGTGCATTTCGTACTATTTGGGTGTTTTTGGGACCGTTTGGTTGCCTTACGGAACTCGGTGCATAACGGGCCGAACTAGTTCAAAAGTTCGTGCCATGAAGTCGCGTCGGAATTTTTCACAACGAACGCACCCGATCCACCTCATAGGACACTAAACTGACGTTTTGCTGTGTTTCCTACTATTTGGGTGGATTTGGGACCGTTTGGTTGCCTTACGGAACTCGGTGCAAAACGGGCCGAACTAGTGTGAAAGTTCGTGCCACGAAGTCGCGTCGGAATTTTTCGCAACGAACGCAGCCGATCCACCCCATTGGACCCTAAATTGACATTTTGGTGTGTTTTGTGATATTTGGGTGTATTTGGGACCGTTTGGTTGCCTTACTGAACTCCATACAAAACGGGCCGAACTAGTGCAAAAGTTCGTGCCACGAAGTCGGGTCGGAATTTTTTGCAATGAATGCACCCGATCCATCTTATAGGACACTAAACTGATGTTTTGGTGCGTTCCATACTATTTGGGTGCATTTGAGACCGTTTGGTTGCCTTACGAAACTCGGTGCAAAACGGGCCGAACTAGTGCAAAAGTTTGTGCCACGAAGTCGCGTCGGAATTTTCACAACGAACGCATCCGATCCACCTTATAGGACACTAAACTGATGTTTTGGTGCGTTCCGTACTATTTGGATGCATTTGGTAACGTTTGGTTGCCTTACGGAACTTGGTGCAAAACGGGCAAAACTAGTGCAAAAGTTTGTGCCACGAAGTCGCGTCGGAATTTTTCACAATGAACGCACCCAATCCACATTATAGGACACTAAACTGATGTGTTGGTGCGTTTTGTACTATTTGGGTCGATTTGGTACCGTTTGGTTGCCTTACGGAACTCGGTGCAAAACGGGACGAACTAGTGCAAAAGTTCGTGCCACAAAGTAGCGTCGGAATTTTTCGCAACGAATGCACCCGATCCACCTTATAGGACACTAAACTGATGTTTTGGTGCGTTCCACACTATTTGGATGCATTTGAGACCGTTTGGTTGCCTTACGGAACTCGGTGCAAATCGGGCAGTCGCGTCGGAATTTTTCGCAACAAACGCACCCGATCCACCCCATTGGACCCTAAACTGACGTGTTGGTGCGTTTTGTACTATTTGGGTGCATTTGGGACCATTTGGTTGCCTTACGGAACTCGGTGCATAACAGGCCGAACTGGTTCAAAAGTTCGTGCCATGAAGTTGCATCGGAATTTTTCGCAACGAACACACCCGATCCACCTTATAGGACACTAAACTAATGTTTTGGTGCGTTCCACACTATTTGGGTGCATTTGAGACCGTTTGGTTGCCTTACGGAACTCGGTGGAAATCGGGCCGAACTTGTGCAAAAGTTCGTGCCACGAAGTCGCGTTGGAATTTTTCGCAACAAACACACCCGATCCACCCCATTGGACCCTAAACTGATGTTTTGCTGTGTTTCGTACTATTTGGGTGCATTTGGGACCGTTTGGTTGCCTTACGAAACACGGTGCAAAACGGGCCGAACTAGTGCAAAAGTTCGTGCCACGAAGTCGCGTCGGAATTTTTCGCAACGAATGCACCTGATCCACCTTATAGGACACTAAACTAACGTTTTGGTGTGTTACATACTATTTGTGTGCATTTGAGACTGTTTGGTTGCCTTACGAAACTCGATGCAGAATGGGCCGAACTAGTGCAAAAGTTCGTGCCACGAAGTCGCGTCAGAATTTTCACAACAAACGCACCCGGTCCACCTTATAGGACACTAAACTGACATTTTGGTGCGCTCCGTACTATTTGGGTGTATTTGGGACCGTTTGGTTGCCTTACGGAACTCGGTGCAAAATGGGCAAAACTAGTGCAAAAGTTCGTGCCATGAAGTTGCATCGGAATTTTTCGCAACCAACACACCCGATCCATCTTATAGGACACTAAACTGACATTTTGCGGCATTTCGTACTATTTGGGTGGATTTGGGACCGTTTGGTTGCTTTACTGAACTCGGTGCAAAACGGGCCGAACTAGTGTGAAAGTTCGTTCCACGAAGTCTCATCCGAATTTTTAGCTATGAACGCACCTGATCCACCACAAGGGACCCTAAACTAACGTTTTGCTGCGTTTTGTACTATTTGGGTGCATTTGGGACCGTTTGGTTGCCTTACGAAACTCGGTGCAAAACAGGCCGAACTAGTGCAAAAGTTTGTGCCACGAAGTCGCGTTGGAATTTTTTGCAACGAATGCACCCGATCCACCTTATAGGACACTAAACTGACGTTTTGGTGCGTTCCATACTACTTGGGTGCATTTGAGACCGTTTGGTTCCCTTACGAAACTTGGTGCAAAACGGGCCGCACTAGTGCAAAAGTGCGTGCCACGATGTCGCATTGGAATTTTTTGCAAAGAACACACCTGATCCACCTTATAGGACACTAAACTGATGTTTTGGTGCATTTCGTACTATTTGGGTGTTTTTGGGACCGTTTGGTTGCCTTACGGAACTCGGTGCATAACGGTCCGAACTAGTTCAAAAGTTCGTGCCATGAAGTCGCATCGGAATTTTTCGCAACAAACACACCTAATCCACCTTATAGCACACTAAACTGACATTTTGCTGCGTTTCGTACTATTTGGGTGGATTTTGGACCGTTTGGTTGCCTTACGGAACAAGGTGCGAAACGGGCCGAACTAGTGTGAAAGTTCGTGCCACGAAGTCGCGTCTGAATTTTTAGCTATGAACGCACCTGATCCACCACAATGGACCCTAAACTAACGTTTTGCTGCGTTTTGTACTATTTGGGTGCATTTGGGACCGATTGGTTGCCTTACGAAACTCGGTGCAAAACAGGCCGAACTAGTGCAAATGTTTGGGCCACGAAGTCGCATCGGAATTTTTCGCAATGAAAGCACCCGATCCACCTTATAGGACACTAAACTATTGTTTTGGTGCGTTCCACACTATTTGGGTGCATTTGAGACCGTTTTGTTGCCTTACGGAACTCGGTGGAAATCGGGCCGAACTTGTGCAAAAGTTCGTGCCACGAAGTCGCGTCGGAATTTTTCGCAACAAACGCACCTGATCCACCCCATCGGACCCTAAATTGACGTTTTGGTGCGTTCCGTACTATTTGGGTGCATTTGGGACCGTTTGGTTGCCTTACGGAACTCGGTGCAAAACGGGCAAAACTAGTGCAAAAGTTCGTGCCACGAAGTCACGTCGGTATTTTTCGCAACGAACGCACCCGATCCACCTTATAGGACACTAAACTGACGTGTTGGTGCATTTTGTACTATTTGGGTGGATTTGGTACCGTTTGGTTGCCTTACAGAACTCGGTGCAAAACGGGACGACCTAGTGCAAAAGTTCGTGCCACGAAGTCGCGTCGGAATTTTTAGCTATGAACGCACCCGATCCACCCCAATGGACCCTAAACTAACGTTTTGCTGCGTTTTGTACTATTTGGGTGCATTTGGGACCGTTTGGTTGCCTTACGAAACTCGGTGCAAAACGGGCCGAACTAATGCAAAAGTTTGTGCCACGAAGTCGCATCGGAATTTTTGGCAATGAATGAACCCGATCCACCTTATAGGACACTAAACTGACGTTTTGGTGCGTTCCATACTATTTGGGTGCATTTGAGACCGTTTGGTTGCCTTACGAAACTCGATGCAAAACGGGCCGCACTAGTGCAAAAGTGCGTGCCATGAAGTCGCATCGGAATTTTTTGCAACGAACGCACCTGATCCACCTTATAGGACACTACACTGACGTTTTCATGCGTTTCGTACTATTTGGGTGGATTTGGGACCGTTGGGTTGCCTTACGGAACTCGGAGCATAACGGGCCGAACTTGTTCAAAAGTTCGTGCCATGAAGTCGCGTCGGAATTTTTCACAACGAACGCACCCGATCCACCTCATAGGACACTAAACTGATGTTTTGCTGCGTTTCGTACTATTTGGGTGGATTTGGGACCGTTTGGTTGCCTTACGGAACTCGGTGCAAAACGGGCCGAACTAGTGTGAAAGTTCGTGCCACGAAGTCGCGTCGGAATTTTTCACAACGAGCGCAGCCGATCCACCCCATTGGACCCTAAATTGACATTTTGGTGTGTTTTATGATATTTGGGTGTATTTGGGACCGTTTGTTTGCCTTACCGAACTCCATGCAAAACGGGCCGAAGTAGTGCAAAAGTTCGTGCCACGAAGTCGGGTCAGAATGTTTTGCAACGAATGCACCCGATCCATCTTATAGGACACTAAACTGACGTTTTGGTGCATTCCATACTATTTGGGTGCATTTGAGACCGTTTGGTTGCCTTACGAAACTCGATGCAAAACGGGCCGAACTAGTGCAAAAGTTTGTACCACGAAGTCGCGTCGGAGTTTTCGCAACGAACGCACCCGATCCACCTTATAGGACACTAAACTGATGTGTTGGTGCCTTTCGTACTATTTGGGTGGATTTGGTACCGTTTGGTTGCCTTACGGAACTCGGTGCAAAACGGGACGAACTAGTGCAAAAGTTCGTGCCACGAAGTCGCGTTGGAATTTTTCGCAACGAATGCACCCGATCTACCTTATAGGACACTAAACTGATGTGTTGGTGCGTTCCACACTATTTGGATGCATTTGAGACCGTTTGGTTGCCTTACGGAACTCGGTGCAAATCGGGCAGTCGCGTCGGAATTTTTCGCAACAAACGCACCCGATCCACCCCATTGGACCCTAAACTGATGTTTTGCTGCGTTTTGTACTATTTGGGTGCATTTGGGACCGTTTGGTTGCCTTACGAAACACGGTGCAAAACGGGCCGAACTAGTGCAAAAGTTCGTGCCACGAAGTCTTGTCGGAATTTTCCGCAACGAATGCACCCGATCCACCTTATAGGACACTAAACTGACGTTTTGGTGAGTTCCATACTATTTGGGTGCATTTGAGAATGTTTGGTTGCCTTACGAAACTCGATGCAGAACGGGCCGAACTAGTGCAAAAGTTCGTGCCACGAAGTCGCGTCAGAATTTTCGCAACGAACGCACCCGGTCCACCTTATAGGACACTAAACTGACGTTTTGGTGCGTTCCGTACTATTTGGGTGCATTTGGGACCGTTTGGTTGCGTTACGGAACTCGGTGCAAAACGGGCAAAACTAGTGCAAAAGTTCGTGCCACGAAGTCGCGTCGGTATTTTTCGCAACGAACGCACCCGATCCACCTTATAGGACACTAAACTGACGTGTTGGTGCGTTTCGTACTATTTGCGTGGATTTGGTACCGTTTGGTTGCCTTCAAAACTCGGTGCAAAACGGGACGGCCTAGTGCAAAAGTTCGTGCCACGAAGTCGCGTCGGAATTTTTAGCTATGAACGCACCCGATCCACCCCAATGGACCCTAAACTAACGTTTTGCTGCGTTTTGTACTATTTGGGTGCATTTGGGACCCTTTGGTTGCCTTACGAAACTCGGTGCGAAATAGGCCGAACTAGTGCAAAAGTTTGTGCCACGAAGTCGCGTCGGAATTTTTGGCAACGAATGCACCCGATCCAACTTATAGGACACTAAACTGACGTTTTGGTGCGTTCCATACTATTTGAGTGCATTTGAGACAGTTTGGTTGCCTTACGAAACTCGGTGCAAAACGGGCCGCACTAGTGGAAAAGTGCGTGCCACGAAGTCGCATCGGAATTTTTCGCAACGAACACACCTGATCCACCTTATAGGACACTAAACTGACGTTTTGGTGCGTTTCGTACTATTTGGGTGGATTTGGGACCGTTTGGTTGCCTTACGGAACTCGGTGCATAACGGACCGAACTAGTTCAAAAGTTCGTGCCACGAAGTCGCGTCGGAATTTTTCACAACGAACGCACCCGATCCACCTCATAGGACACTAAACTGACGTTTTGCTGTGTTTCCTACTATTTGGGTGGATTTGGGACCGTTTGGTTGCCTTACGGAACTCGGTGCAAAACGGGCCGAACTAGTGTGAAAGTTCGTGCCACGAACTCGCGTCGGAATTTTTCGCAACGAACGCAGCCGATCCACCCCATTGGACCCTAAATTGACATTTTGGTGTGTTTTGTGATATTTGGGTGTATTTGGGACCGTTTGGTTGCCTTACTGAACTCCATACAAAACGGGCCGAACTAGTGCAAAAGTTCGTGCCACGAAGTCGGGTCGGAATTTTTTGCAATGAATGCACCCGATCCATCTTATAGGACACTAAACTGATGTTTTGGTGCGTTCCATACTATTTGGGTGCATTTGAGACCGTTTGGTTGCCTTACGAAACACGGTGCAAAACGGGCCGAACTAGTGCAAAAGTTCGTGCCACGAAGTCTTGTCGGAATTTTTCGCAACGAATGCACCCGATCCACCTTATAGGACACTAAACTGACGTTTTGGTGTGTTCCATACTGTTTAGGTGCATTTGAGAATGTTTGGTTGCCTTACGAAACTCGATGCAGAACGGGCCGAACTAGTGCAAAAGTTCGTGCCACGAAGTCGCGTCAGAATTTTCGCAATGAAAGCACTCGGTCCACCTTATAGGACACTAAACTGACGTTTTGGTGCGTTCCGTACTATTTGGGTGCATTTGGGACCGTTTGGTTGCCTTATGGAACTCGGTGCAAAACGGGCAAAACTAGTGCAAAAGTTCGTGCCACGAAGTCGCGTCGGTATTTTTCGCAACGAATGCACCCAATCCATCTTATAGGACGCTAAACTAACGTGTTGGTGCGTTTCGTACTATTTGGGAGGATTTGGTACCATTTGGTTGCCTTACAAAACTCGGTGCAAAACGGGACGACCTAGTGCAAAAGTTTGTGCCACGAAGTCGCGTCGGAATTTTTAGCTATGAACGCACCCGATCCACCCCAATGGACCCTAAACTAACGTTTTGCTGCTTTTTGTACTATTTGGGTGCATTTGGGACCATTTGGTTGCCTTACGAAACTCGGTGCGAAACAGGCCGAACTAGTGCAAAAGTTTGTGCCACGAAGTCGCGTCGGAATTTTTTGCAACGAATTCCCCCGATCCACCTTATAGGACACTAAACTGACGTTTTGGTGCGTTCCATACTATTTGAGTGCATTTGAGACCGTTTGGTTGCCTTACGAAACTCGGTGCAAAACGGGCCGCACTAGTGCAAAAGTGCATGCCACGAAGTCGCATCGGAATTTTTCGCCACGAACGCACCGGATCCACCTTATAGGACAATAAACTGACGTTTTGTTGCGTTTCGTACTATTTGGGTGGATTTGGGACCGTTTGGTTGCCTTACGGAACTCGGTGCAAAACGGGCCGAACTAGTGTGAAAGTTCGTGCCACGAAGTCGCGTCGGAATTTTTCGCAACCAACGCAGCCAATCCACCCCATTGGACCCTAAATTGACATTTTGGTGTGTTTTGTGATATTTGGGTGTATTTGGGGCCGTTTGGTTTCCTTACCGATCTCCACGCAAAACGGGCCGAACTAGTGCAAAAGTTCGTGCCACGAAGTCGGGTCGGAATTTTTTGCAATGAATGCACCCGATCCATCTTATAGGACACTAAACTGACGTGTTGGTGCGTTCCATACTATTTAGGTGCATTTGAGACCGTTTGGTTGCCTTACGAAACTCGGTGCAAAACGGGCCGAACTAGTGCAAAAGTTTGGGCCACGAAGTCGCGTCGGAATTTTCACAACGAACGCACCCGATCCACCTTATAGGACACTAAACTGATGTTTTGGTGCTTTCCGTACTAGTTGGATGCATTTGGGACCGTTTGGTTGCCTTACGGAACTCGGTGCAAAACGGGCAAACCTAGTGCAAAAATTTGTGCCACGAAGTTGCGTCGGAATTTTTCGCAACGAACGCACCCAATCCACCTTATAGGATACTAAACTGATGTATTGGTGTGTTTTGTACTATTTGGGTGGATTTGGTACCGTTTGGTTGCCTTACGGAACTCGGTGCAAAACGGGACGAACTAGTGCAAAAGTTCGTGCCACGAAGTAGCGTCGGAATTTTTTGCAACAAATGCACCCGATCCACCTTATAGGACAATAAACTGATGTTTTGGTGCGTTCCACACTATTTGGATGCATTTGAGACCGTTTGGTTGCCTTACGGAACTCGGTGCAAATCGGGCAGTCGCGTCGGAATTTTTCGCAACAAACGCACCCGATCCACCTCACAGGACAATAAACTGACGTTTTGCTGCGTTTCGTACTATTTGGGTGGATTTGGTACCGTTTGGTTGCCTTACGGAACTCGGTGCAAAACGGGACGAACTAGTGCAAAAGTTCGTGCCACGAAGTCGCGTCGGAATTTTTCGCAACGAATGCACCCGATCCACCTTGTAGGACACTAAACTGACGTTTTGGTGTGTTCCATACAATTTGGGTGCATTTGAGACTGTTTGGTTGCCTTACGAAACTCGGTGTAGAACGGGCCGAACCAGTGCAAAAGTTCGTGCCACGAAGTCGCGTCGGAATTTTTCGCAACGAACGCACCCGATCCACCCCATCGGATACTAAACTGACATTTTGGTGCGTTTTGTACTATTTGGGTGCATTTGGGACAGTTTGGTTGTCTTACGAAACTCGGTGCAAAACGGGACGAACTAGTGCAAAAGTTCGTGCCACGAAGTCGTGTCGGAATTTTTCACAACAAACGCACCTGATCCACTCCAGTGGACCCTAAACTGACGTTTTGCTGCGTTTCGTAATATTTGGGTGCATTTGGGACCGTTTGGTTGCCTTACGAAACACGGTGCAAAACGGGCCGAACTAGTGCAAAAGTTCGTGCCACGAAATCGCGTCGAAATTTTTTGCAACGAATGCACCCGATCCACCTTATGGGACACTAAACTGACGTTTTGGTGCGTTCCATACTATTTGGGTGCATTTGAGACCGTTTGGTTACCTTACGAAACTCGGTGCAAAACGGGCCGAACTAGTACAAAAGTTTGTGCCACGAAGTCGCGTCGGAATTTTCGCAACGAACGCACCCGATCCACCTTATAGGACACTAAACTGATGTTTTGGTGCGTTCCGTACTATTTGGATGCATTTGGGACTGTTTGGTTGCCTTACGGAACTCGATGCAAAACGGGCAAAACTAGTGCAAAAGTTCGTGCCACGAAGTCGCGTCGGAATTTTTCACAACGAACGCACCCGATCCACCTTATAGGACCCTAAATTGACATTTTGGTGTATTTTGTGATATTTGGGACCGTTTGGTTGCCATACCGAACTCCATGCAAAACGGGACGAACTAGTGCAAAAGTTCGTGCCACGAAGTCTTGTCGGAATTTTTCACAACAAACGCACCTGATCCACTCCAGTGGACCCTAAACTGACGTTTTGCTGTGTTTCGTACTATTTGAGTGCATTTGAGACTGTTTGGTTGCCTTACCGAACTCGGTGCAAAACGGGCCAAACTAGTGCGAAAGTTAGTGCCACGAAGTCGCATCGGAATTTTTAGCAACGAACGCAACCGATCCACCCAATTGGACCCTAAATGGACGTTTTGGTGTGTTTCGTACTATTTGGGTGTATTTGGGACCGTTTGGTTGCCTTACCAAACTCTGTGCAAAACGGGCTAACTAGTGCAAAAGTTCGTGCCACGAAGTCGTGTCAGAAGTTTTCGCAACAAACGCACCCGATCCACCCCATTAGACCGTAAACTGATGTTTTGCTGTGTTTTGTACTATTTGGGTGCATTTGGGACCGTTTGGTTGCCTTACGGAACTCGGTGCATAACGGGCCAAACTAGTTCAAAAGTTCGTGCCATGAAGTCGCGTCAGAAGTTTTCGCAACAAACGCACCCGATCCACCCCATTAGACCGTAAACTGATGTTTTGCTGTGTTTTGTACTATTTGGGTGCATTTGGGACCGTTTGGTTGCCTTACGGAACTCGGTGCATAACGGGCCGAACTAGTTCAAAAGTTCGTGCCATGAAGTCGCGTCGGAATTTTTCGCAACAAACGCACCCGATCCACCTCATAGGACAATAAACTGACATTTTGCTGCATTTCGTTCTATTTGGGTGGATTTGGGACCGTTTGGTTGCCTTACGGAACTCCGTGCAAAACGGGCCGAACTAGTGTGAAAGTTCGTGCCACGAAGTCGCGTCGGAATTTTTCGCAACAAACGCAGTCAATCCACCCAATTGGACCCTAAATTGACATTTTGGTGTGTTTTGTGATATTTGGGTGTATTTGGGACCGTTTGGTTGCCTTACCGAACTCCATGCAAAACGGGACAAAGTAGTGCAAAAGTTCGTGCCACGAAGTCGTGTCGGAATTTTTCACAACAAACGCACCTGATCCACTCCAGTGGACCCTAAACTGATGTTTTGCTGCGTTTCATAATATTTGGGTGCATTTGGGACTGTTTGGTTGCCTTACGAAACACGGTGCAAAACGGGCCGAACTACTGCAAAAGTTCGTGCCACGAAATCGCGTCGAAATTTTTTGCAACGAATGCACCCGATCCACCTTATGGGACACCAAACTAACGTTTTGGAGCGTTCCATACTATTTGGGTGCATTTGAGACCGTTTGGTTTCCTTACGAAACTCGGTGCAAAACGGGCCGAACTAGTGCAAAAGTGCGTGCCACGAAGTCGTGTCGGAATTTTTCGCAACAAACGCACCCGATCCACCTTATAGGACACTAAACTGACGTGTTGGTGCGTTTCGTACTATTTGGGTGGATTTGGTACCGTTTGGTTGCCTTACGGAACTCGGTGCAAAACGGGACGAACTAGTGCAAAAGTTCGTGCCACGAAGTCGCGTCGGAATTTTTTGCAACAAATGCACCCGATCCACCTTATAGGACAATAAACTGATGTTTTGGTGCGTTCCACACTATTTGGATGCATTTGAGACCGTTTGGTTGCCTTACGGAACTCGGTGCAAATCGGGCAGTCGCGTCGGAATTTTTCGCAACAAACGCACCCGATCCACCTCACAGGACAATAAACTGACGTTTTGCTGCGTTTCGTACTATTTGGGTGGATTTGGTACCGTTTGGTTGCCTTACGGAACTCGGTGCAAAATGGGACGAACTAGTGCAAAAGTTCGTGCCACGAAGTCGCGTCGGAATTTTTCGCAACGAATGCACCCGATCCACCTTGTAGGACACTAAACTGACGTTTTGGTGTGTTCCATACAATTTGGGTGCATTTGAGACTGTTTGGTTGCCTTACGAAACTCGGTGTAGAACGGGCCGAACCAGTGCAAAAGTTCGTGCCACGAAGTCGCGTCGGAATTTTTCGCAACGAACGCACCCGATCCACCCCATCGGATACTAAACTGACATTTTGGTGCGTTTTGTACTATTTGGGTGCATTTGGGACAGTTTGGTTGTCTTACGAAACTCGGTGCAAAACGGGACGAACTAGTGCAAAAGTTCGTGCCACGAAGTCGTGTCGGAATTTTTCAGAACAAACGCACCTGATCCACTCCAGTGGACCCTAAACTGACGTTTTGCTGCGTTTCGTAATATTTGGGTGCATTTGGGACCGTTTGGTTGCCTTACGAAACACGGTGCAAAACGGGCCGAACTAGTGCAAAAGTTCGTGCCACGAAATCGCGTCGAAATTTTTTGCAACGAATGCACCCGATCCACCTTATGGGACACTAAACTGACGTTTTGGTGCGTTCCATACTATTTGGGTGCATTTGAGACCATTTGGTTACCTTACGAAACTCGGTGCAAAACGGGCCGAACTAGTACAAAAGTTTGTGCCACGAAGTCGCGTCGGAATTTTCGCAACGAACGCACCCGATCCACCTTATAGGACACTAAACTGATGTTTTGGTGCGTTCCGTACTATTTGGATGCATTTGGGACTGTTTGGTTGCCTTACGGAACTCGATGCAAAACGGGCAAAACTAGTGCAAAAGTTCGTGCCACGAAGTCGCGTCGGAATTTTTCACAACGAACGCACCCGATCCACCTTATAGGACCCTAAATTGACATTTTGGTGTATTTTGTGATATTTGGGACCGTTTGGTTGCCATACCGAACTCCATGCAAAACGGGACGAACTAGTGCAAAAGTTCGTGCCACGAAGTCGTGTCGGAATTTTTCACAACAAACGCACCTGATCCACTCCAGTGGACCCTAAACTGACGTTTTGCTGTGTTTCGTACTATTTGAGTGCATTTGAGACTGTTTGGTTGCCTTACCGAACTCGGTGCAAAACGGGCCAAACTAGTGCGAAAGTTAGTGCCACGAAGTCGCATCGGAATTTTTAGCAACGAACGCAACCGATCCACCCAATTGGACCCTAAATGGACGTTTTGGTGTGTTTCGTACTATTTGGGTGTATTTGGGACCGTTTGGTTGCCTTACCAAACTCTGTGCAAAACGGGCTAACTAGTGCAAAAGTTCGTGCCACGAAGTCGTGTCAGAAGTTTTCGCAACAAACGCACCCGATCCACCCCATTAGACCGTAAACTGATGTTTTGCTGTGTTTTGTACTATTTGGGTGCATTTGGGACCGTTTGGTTGCCTTACGGAACTCGGTGCATAACGGGCCGAACTAGTTCAAAAGTTCGTGCCATGAAGTCGCGTCAGAAGTTTTCGCAACAAACGCACCCGATCCACCCCATTAGACCGTAAACTGATGTTTTGCTGTGTTTTGTACTATTTGGGTGCATTTGGGACCGTTTGGTTGCCTTACGGAACTCGGTGCATAACGGGCCGAACTAGTTCAAAAGTTCGTGCCATGAAGTCGCGTCGGAATTTTTCGCAACAAACGCACCCGATCCACCTCATAGGACAATAAACTGACATTTTGCTGCATTTCGTTCTATTTGGGTGGATTTGGGACCGTTTGGTTGCCTTACGGAACTCCGTGCAAAACGGGCCGAACTAGTGTGAAAGTTCGTGCCACGAAGTCGCGTCGGAATTTTTCGCAACAAACGCAGTCAATCCACCCAATTGGACCCTAAATTGACATTTTGGTGTGTTTTGTGATATTTGGGTGTATTTGGGACCGTTTGGTTGCCTTACCGAACTCCATGCAAAACGGGACAAAGTAGTGCAAAAGTTCGTGCCACGAAGTCGTGTCGGAATTTTTCACAACAAACGCACCTGATCCACTCCAGTGGACCCTAAACTGATGTTTTGCTGCGTTTCATAATATTTGGGTGCATTTGGGACTGTTTGGTTGCCTTACGAAACACGGTGCAAAACGGGCCGAACTACTGCAAAAGTTCGTGCCACGAAATCGCGTCGAAATTTTTTGCAACGAATGCACCCGATCCACCTTATGGGACACCAAACTAACGTTTTGGAGCGTTCCATACTATTTGGGTGCATTTGAGACCGTTTGGTTTCCTTACGAAACTCGGTGCAAAACGGGCCGAACTAGTGCAAAAGTGCGTGCCACGAAGTCGTGTCGGAATTTTTCGCAACAAACGCACCCGATCCACCTTATAGGACACTAAACTGACGTGTTGGTGCGTTTCGTACTATTTGGGTGGATTTGGTACCGTTTGGTTGCCTTACGGAACTCGGTGCAAAACGGGACGAACTAGTGCAAAAGTTCGTGCCACGAAGTCGCGTCGGAATTTTTCGCAACGAATGCACCCGATCCACCTTGTAGGACACTAAACTGACGTTTTGGTGTGTTCCATACTATTTGGGTGCATTTGAGACTGTTTGGTTGCCTTACGAAACTCGGTGCAGAACGGGCCGAACTAGTGCAAAAGTTCGTGCCACGAAGTCGCGTCGGAATTTTTCGCAACGAACGCACCCGATCCACCCCATCGGATACTAAACTGACATTTTGGTGCGTTTTGTACTATTTGGGTGCATTTGGGACAGTTTGGTTGTCTTACGAAACTCGGTGCAAAACGGGCCAAACTAGTGCAAAAGTTCATGCCACGAAGTCGCGTCGGAATTTTTCGCAACAAACACACCCGATCCACCCCATTGGACCCTAAACTGACATTTTGCTGCGTTTCGTACTATTTGAGTCCATTTGGGACTGTTTGATTGCCATACCGAACTCGGTGCAAAACGGGCCGAACTAATGCAAAAGTTCGTGCCACGAAGTTGCGTCGGAATTTTTCGCTATGAACGCACCCGATCCACCCCATTGGACCCTAAACTGATTAATTTGCTGCGTTTCGTACTATTTGGGTGCATTTGGGACTGTTTGTTTGCCTTACGAAACTTGGTGCAAAACGGGCCGCACTAGTGCAAAAGTGCGTGCCACGAAGTCGCGTCGGAATTTTTTGCAACGAATGCACCCGATCCACCTTATAGGACCCTAAACTGACGTTTTGGTGCGTTCCATACTATTTGGGTGCATTTGAGACCGTTTGGTTGCCTTACGAAACTCGGTGCAAAACGGGCCGAACTAGTGCAAAAGTTTGTGCCACAAAGTCGCATCGGAATTTTCGAAACGAACGCACCCGATCCACCTTATAGGACACTAAACTGATGTTTTCGTGCGTTCCATACTATTTGGATGCATTTGGGACCGTTTGGTTGCCTTACGGAACTCGGTGCAAAACGGGCAAAACTAGTGCAAAAGTTCGTGCCACGAAGTCGCGTCGGAATTTTTCGCACGAACACACCCGATCCACCTTATAGGACACTAAACTGACGTGTTGGTGCGTTTCGTACTATTTGGGTGGATTTGGTACCGTTTGGTTGCCTTACGGAACTCGATGCAAAACGGGACGAACTATTGCAAAAGTTCGTGCCACGAAGTCGCGTCGGAATTTTCCGCAACGAATGCACTCGATCCACCTTATAGGACACTAAACTGCATTTTGGTGTGTTCCATACTATTTGGGTGCATTTGAGACTGTTTGGTTGCCTTACGAAACTCGGTGCAGAACGGGCCGAACTAGTGCAAAAGTTCGTGCCACGAAGTCGCGTCGCAATTTTTCGCAACGAACGGACCCGATCCACCCCATCGGACAATAAACTGACATTTTGGTGCGTTTTGTACTATTTGGGTGCATTTGGGACTGTTTGGTTGTCTTACGAAACTCGGTGCAAAACGGGCCAAACTAGTGCAAAAGTTCATGCCACGAAGTCGCGTCGGAATTTTCCGCAACAAACGCACCCGATCCACCCCAATGGACCCTAAACTGATGTTTTGCTGCGTTTCGTACTATTTGGGTGCATTTGGGACCATTTGGTTGCCTTACGAAACACGGTGCAAAACGGGCCGAACTAGTGCAAAAGTTCGTGCCACGAAGTCGCGTCGGAATTTTTCGCAACGAATGCACCCGGTCCACCTTATAGGACACTAAACTGCCGTTTTGGTGCGTTCCGTACTATTTGGGTGCATTTGCGACCGTTTGGTTGCCTTACGGAACTCGGTGCAAAACGGGCCGAACTAGTGTGAAAGTTCGTGCCATGAAGTCGCGTCGGAATTTTTCGCAACAAACGCACCCGATCCACCTCATAGGACAATAAACTGACGTTTTGCTGCGTTTTGTACTATTTGGGTGGATTTGGGACCGTTTGGTTGCCTTACGGAACTCGGTGCAAAACGGGCCGAACTAGTGTGAAAGTTCGTGCCACGAAGTCGCATCGGAATTTTTCGCAACGAACGCAGTCGATCCACCCCATTGGACCCTAAACTAATGTTTTGCTGCGTTTCGTACTATTTGGGTGGATTTGGGACCGTTTGGTTGCCTTACGAAACTCGGTGCGAAACAGGCCGAACTAGTGCAAAAGTTTGTGCCACGAAGTCGCGTCGGAATTTTTGGTAACGAATGAACCCGATCCACCTTATAGGACACTAAACTAACGTTTTGGTGCGTTCCATACTATTTGGGTGCATTTGAGACCATTTGGTTGCCTTACGAAACTCGGTGCAGAACGGGCCGAACTAGTGCAAAAGTGTGTGCCACGAAGTCGCGTCGGAATTTTTTGCAACGAACGCACCCGATCCACCCCATCGGATACTAAATTGACGTTTTGGTGCGTTTTGTACTATTTGGGTGTATTTGGGACAGTTTGGTTGTCTTACGAAACTCGGTGCAAAACGAGCCAAACTAATGCACAAGTTCGTGTCACGAAGTCGCGTCGGAATTTTTCGCAACAAACACACCCGATCCACCCCATTGGACCCTAAACTGACATTTTGCTGCGTTTCGTACTATTTGAGTGCATTTGGGACTGTTTGGTTGCCTTACCGAACTCGGTGCAAAACGGGCCAAACTAGTGCGAAAGTTCGTGCCACGAAGTCGCATCGGAATTTTTAGCAACGAACGCAGCCGATCCACCCAATTGGACCCTAAATGGACGTTTTGGTGTGTTTCGTACTATTTGGGTGTATTTGGGACCGTTTGGTTGCCTTACCAAACTCTGAGCAAAACGGGCTAACTAGTGCAAAAGTTCGTGCCAGGAAGTCGCGTCAGAATTTTTCGCAACAAACGCACCCGATTCACCCCATTGGACTGTAAACTGATGTTTTGCTGTGTTTCGTACTATTTGGGTGCATTTGGGACCGTTTGGTTGCCTTACGGAACTCGGTGCATAACGGGCCGAACTAGTTCAAAAGTTCGTGCCATGAAGTCGCGTCGGAATTTTTCGCCACAAACGCACCCGATCCACCTCATAGGACAATAAACTGACGTTTTGCTGTGTTTCGTACTATTTGGGTGGATTTGGGACCGTTTGGTTGCCTTACGGAACTCGGTGCAAAACGGGCCGAACTAGTGTGAAAGTTCGTGCCACGAAGTCGCGTCGGAATTTTTCGCAACGAACGCAGCCGATCCACCCCATTGGACCCTAAATTGCCATTTTGGTGTGTTTTGTGATATTTGGGTGTATTTGGGACCGTTTGGTTGTCTTACCGAACTCCATGCAAAACGGGACGAACTAGTGCAAAAGTTCGTGCCACGAAGTCGTGTCGGAATTTTTCACAACAAACGCACCCGATCCACTCCAGTGGACCCTAAACTGACGTTTTGTTGCGTTTCGTAATATTTGGGTGCATTTGGGACCGTTTGGTTGCCTTACGAAACACGGTGCAAAACGGGCCGAACTAGTGCAAAAGTTCGTGCCACGAAATCGCGTCGAAATTTTTTGCAACGAATGCACCCGATCCACCTTATGGGACACTAAACTGACGTTTTGGTGCGTTCCATACTATTTGGGTGCATTTGAGACCGTTTGGTTGCCTTACGAAACTCGGTGCAAAACGGGACAAACTAGTACAAAAGTTTGTGCCACGAAGTCGCGTCGGAATTTTCGCAACGAACGCACCCGATCCACCTTATAGGACACTAAACTGATGTTTTGGTGCGTTCCGTACTATTTGGATGCATTTGGGACTGTTTGGTTGCCTTATAGAACTCGGTGCAAAACGGGCAAAACTAGTGCAAAAGTTCGTGCCACGAAGTCGCGTCGGAATTTTTCGCAACGAACGCACCCGATCCACCTTATAGGACACTAAACTGACGTGTTGGTGCGTTTCATACTATTTGGGTGGATTTGGTACCGTTTGGTTGCCTTACGGAACTCGGTGCAAAATGGGACGAACTAGTGCAAAAGTTCGTGCCACGAAGTCGCGTCAGAATTTTTGGCAACGAACGCAGCCGATCCATCCAATTGGACCCTAAATTGACGTTTTGGTGTGTTTCGTACTATTTGGGTGTATTTGGGACCGTTTGGTTGCCTTACCAAACTCTGTGCAAAACGGGCTAACTAGTGCAAAAGTTCGTGCCACGAAGTCGCGTCAGAAGTTTTCGCAACAAACGCACCCGATCCACCCCATTGGACCGTAAACTGATGTTTTGCTGTGTTTTGTACTATTTAGGTGGATTTGGTACCATTTGGTTGCCTTACGGAACTCGGTGCAAAACGGGACGAACTAGTGCAAAAGTTCGTGCCACGAAGTCGCGTCGGAATTTTTCGCAACGAATGCACCCGATCCACCTTATAGGACACTAAACTAACGTTTTGGTGTGTTCCATACTATTTGGGTGCATTTGAGACTGTTTGGTTGCCTTACGAAACTCGGTGCAGAACGGACCGAACTAGTGCAAAACTTCGTGCCACGAAGTTGCGTCGGAATTTTTCGCAACGAACGCACCCGATCCACCCCATCGGACACTAAACTGACATTTTGGTGTGTTTTGTACTATTTGGATGCATTTGGGACTGTTTGGTTGTCTTACGAAACTCGGTGCAAACCGGGCCAAACTAGTGCAAAAGTTCGTGCCACGAAGTCGCGTCGGAACTTTTTTCAACAAACACACCCGATCCACCCCATTGGACCCTAAACTATCATTTTGCTGCATTTCGTACTATTTGAGTGCATTTGGAACTTTTTGGTTGCCTTACCAAACTTGGTGCAAAACGGGCCGAATTAATGCAAAAGTTCATGCCACGAAGTTGCGTCGGAATTTTCACTATGAACGCACCCGATCCACCCCATTGGACCCTAAACTGATTAATTTGGTGCGTTTCGTACTATTTGGGTGCATTTGGGACCGTTCGGTTGACTTACGGAATTCGGTGGAAAACTGGCCAAACTAGTGCGAAAGTTCGTGCCACGAAGTCGCATCGGAATTTTTCACAACGAACGCAGCCGATCCACCCAATTGGACCCTAAATTGATGTATTGGTGTGTTTCGTACTATTTGGCTGTATTTGGGACCGTTTGGTTGCCTTACCAAACTCTGTGCAAAGCGGGACGAACAAGTGCAAAAGTTCGTGGCACGAAGTCGCGTCGGAATTTTTCGCAACGAATGCACTCGATCCACCTTATAGGACACTAAACTGCATTTTGGTGTGTTCCAAACTATTTGGGTGCATTTGAGACTGTTTGGTTGCCTTACAAAACTCGGTGCAGAACAGGCCGAACTAGTGCAAAAGTTCGTGCCACGAACTCGTGTCGGAATTTTTCGCAACGAACGGACCCGATCCACCCCATCGAACACTAAACTGACATTCTGGTGCGTTTTGTACTATTTGGGTGCATTTGAGACCATTTGGTTGCCTTACGAAACTCGGTGCAAAACGGGCAGAACTAGTGCAAAAGTTTGTGCCACGAAGTCGCGTCGGAATTTTTCGCAACAAACACACCCGATCCAACCCATTGGACCCTAAACTGTCATTTTGCTGTGTTTCGTACTATTTGAGTGCATTTGGGACTGTTTGGTTGCCTTACCGAACTCGGTGCTAAACGGGCCGAACTAATGCAAAAGTTCGTGCCACGAAGTTGCGTCGGAATTTTTCGCTATGAACGCACCCGATCCACCCCATTGGACCCTAAATTGATTAATTTGGTGTGTTTCGTACTATTTGAGTGCATTTGGGACTGTTTGGTTGCCTTACCGAACTCGGTGCAAAACTGGCCAAACTAGTGCGAAAGTTCGTGCCACGAAGTCGCATCGGAATTTTTCGCAACGAACGCAGCCGATCCACCCAATTGGACCCTAAATTGACGTTTTCGTGTGTTTCGTACTATTTGGGTGTATTTGGGACCGTTTGGTTGCCTTACCAAACTCTGTGCAAAAAGGGCCGAACTAGTGCAAAAGTTCGTGCCACGAAGTCGCGTCGGAACTTTTCGAAACAAACTCACCCGATCCACCAGATTGGACCCTAAACTGACGTTTTGCTGTGTTTCGTACTATTTGGGTGCATTTGGGACCATTTGGTTGCCTTACGAAACTCTGTGCAAAACGGGCCGTACTAGTGCAAAAGTTCGTGCCACGAAGTCGCGTCGGTATGTTTCGCAACGAACGCACCCGATCCACCTTATAGGACACTAAACTGACGTGTTGGTGCGTTTCGTACTATTTGGGTGGATTTGGGACCGTTTGGTTGCCTTACAGAACTCAGTACAAAACGGGACGACCTAGTGCAAAATTTCGTGCCACAAAGTCGCGTCGGAATTTTTTGCAACAAACGCACCCGATCAACCTTATAGGACACTAAACTAACGTTTTGGTATGTTCGATACTATTTGGGTGCATTTGAGACCGTTTGGTTGCCTTACTGAACTCGGTGCAAATCAGGCCGAACTAGTGTAAAAGTTCGTGCCACGAAGTCGCATCGGAATTTTTAGCTATGAATGCACCCGATCCACCCCCAATGGACCCTAAACTAACGTTTTGCTGCGTTTTGTACTATTTGGGTGCATTTGGGACCGTTTGGTTGCCTTACGAAACTCGGTGCAAAACAGGCCGAACTAGTGCAAATGTTTGTGCCACGAAGTCGCGTCGGAATTTTTCGCAATGAATGCACCCGATCCACCTTATAGGACACTAAACTAATGTTTTGGTGCGTTCCACACTATTTGGGTGCATTTGAGACCGTTTGGTTGCCTTACGGAACTCGGTGGAAATCGGGGCGAACTTGTGCAAAAGTTCGTGCCACGAAGTCGCGTCGAAATTTTTCGCAACAAACGCACCTGATCCACCTTATAGGACACTAAACTAATGTTTTGGTGCGTTCCACACTATTTGGGTGCATTTGAGACCGTTTGGTTGCGTTACGGAACTCGGTGCAAAACGGGCAAAACTAGTGCAAATGTTCGTTGCCACGAAGTCGCGTCGGTATTTTTCGCAACGAACGCACCCGATCCACCTTATAGGACACTAAACTGACGTGTTGGTGCGTTTCGTACTATTTGCGTGGATTTGGTACCGTTTGGTTGCCTTCAAAACTCGGTGCAAAACGGGACGGCCTAGTGCAAAAGTTCGTGCCACGAAGTCGTGTCGGAATTTTTAGCTATGAACGCACCCGATCCACCCCAATGCACCCTAAACTAACGTTTTGCTGCGTTTTGTACTATTTGGGTGCATTTGGGACCATTTGGTTGCCTTACGAAACTCGGTGCGAAACAGGCCGAACTAGTGCAAAAGTTTGTGCCACGAAGTCGCGTCGGAATTTTTGGCAACGAATGCACCCGATCCACCTTATAGGACACTAAATAGACGTTTTGGTGCGTTCCATACTATTTGGGTGCATTTGAGACCGTTTGGTTGCCGTACGAAACTTGGTGCAAAACGGACCGCACTAGTGCAAAAGTGCGTGCCACGAAGTCGCATCGGAATTTTTCGCAACGAACACACCTGATACACCTTATATGACACTAAACTGATGTTTTGGTGCGTTTCGTACTATTTGGGTGGATTTGCGACCGTTTGGTTGCCTTACGGAACTCGGTGCATAACAGGCCGAACTAGTTCAAAAGTTCGTGCCATGAAGTCGCGTCGGAATTTTTCGCAACGAACGCACCCGATCCACCTTATAGAAAAATAAATTGTCATTTTTCTGCGTTTCGTACTATTTGGGTGGATTTGGGACCGTTTGGTTGCCTTACGGAACTCGGTGCAAAACGGGCCGAACTAGTGTGAAAGTTCGTGCCACGAAGTCGCGTCGGAATTAATCGCAACGAACGCAGCCGATCCACCCCATTGGACCCTAAATTGACATTTTCGTGTGTTTCATACTATTTGGGACCATTTGGTTGCATTACGAAACACGGTGCAAAACGGGCCGAACTAGTGCAAAAGTTCGTGCCACGAAGTCGCGTCGGAATTTTTCGCAACGAATGCACCCGATCCACCTTATAGGACACTAAACTGACGTTTTGGTGTGTTCCATACTATTTGGGTGCATTTGAGACTATTTGGTTGCCTTACGAAACTCGGTGCAGAACGGACCGAACTAGTGCAAAAGTTCGTGCCACGAAGTTGCGGCGGAATTTTTCGCAACGAACGCACCCGATCCACCCCATCGGACACTAAACTGACATTTTGGTGTGTTTTGTACTATTTGGGTGCATTTGGGACTGTTTGGTTGTCTTACGAAACTCGGTGCAAAACGGGCCAAACTAATGCAAAAGTTCGTGCCACGAAGTCGCGTCGGAATTTTTCGCATCAAACACACCCGATCCACCCCATTGGACCCTAAACTATCATTTTGCTGCATTTCGTACTATTTGAGTGCATTTGGAACTGTTTGGTTGCCTTACCGAACTCTGTGCAAAACGGGCCGAACTAATGCAAAAGTTCATGCCATGAAGTTGCGTCGGAATTTTTCACTATGAACGCACCCGATCCACCCCATTGGACCCTAAACTGATTAATTTGGTGCGTTTCGTACTATTTGGGTGCATTTGGGACCGTTCGGTTGACTTACGGAATTCGGTGCAAAACTGGCCAAACTAGTGCGAAAGTTCGTGCCACGAAGTCGCATCGGAATTTTTCGCAACGAACGCAGCCGATCCACGCAATTGGACCCTAAATTGATGTTTTGGTGTGTTTCATACTATTTGGCTGTATTTGGGACCGTTTGGTTGCCTTACCAAACTCTGTGCAAAACGGGCCGAACTAGTGCAAAAGTTCGTGCCACGAAGTCGCGTCGGAATTTTTCGGAACAAACGCGCCCGATCCACCCCATTGGAACCTAAACTGACGTTTTACTGTGTTTCGTACTATTTGGGACCGTTTGGTTGCCTTACGAAACACGGTGCAAAACGAGCCGAAGTAGTGCAAAAGTTCGTGCCACGAAGTCGTGTCGGAATTTTTTGCAACGAATGTACTCGTTCCACCTTATAGGACACTAAACTGACATTTTGGTGCATTCCATACTATTTGGGTGCATTTGAGACCATTTGGTTGCCTTACGAAACTCGGTGCAAAACGGGCAGAACTAGTGCAAAAGTTTGTGCCACGAAGTCGCTTCAGAATTTTCGCAACGAACGCACCCGGCCCAACTTATAGGACACTAAACTGACGTTTTGGTGCGTTCCGTACTATTTGGGTGCATTTGGGACCGTTTGGTTGCCTTACGGAACTCGGTGCAAAACGGGCAAAACTAGTGCAAAAGTTCGTGCCACGAAGTCGCGTCGTTATTTTTCGCAACGAACGCGCCCGATCCACCTTATAGGACACTAAACTGACGTGTTGGTGCGTTTCATACTATTTGGGTGGATTTGGGACCGTTTTGTTGCCTTACAGAACTCAGTACAAAACGGGACGACCTAGTGCAAAATTTCGTGCCACGAAGTCGCGTCGGAATTTTTTGCAACGAATGCACCCGATCAACCTTATAGGACACTAAACTGACGTTTTGGTGTGTTCGATACTATTTGGGTGCATTTGAGACCGTTTGGTTGCCTTACTGAACTCGGTGCAAATCAGGCCGAACTAGTGCAAAAGTTCGTGCCACGAAGTCGCGTCGGAATTTTTAGCTATGAATGCACTCGATCCACCCCAATGGACCCTAAACTAAAGTTTTGCTGCGTTTTGTACTATTTGGGTTCATTTGGGACCGTTTGGTTGCCTTACGAAACTCGGTGCAAAACAGGTCGAACTAGTGCAAAAGTTTGTGCCCCGAAGTCGCGTCGGAATTTTTGGCAACGAATGCACCCGATCCACCTTATAGGACACTAAACTGACGTTTTGGTGCGTTCCATACTATTTGGGTGCATTTGAGACCGTTTGGTTGCCTTACGAAACTTGGTGCAAAACGGGCCGCACTAGTGCAAAAGTGCGTGCACGAAGTGGATCGGAATTTTTCGCAACGAACACACCTGATCCACCTTATAGGACACTAAACTGATGTTTTGGTGTGTTTTGTACTATTTGGGTGGATTTGGGACCGTTTGGTTGCCTTACGGAACTCGGTGCATAACAGGCCGAACTAGTTCAAAAGTTCGTGCCACAAAGTCGCGTCGGAATTTTTCGTAACGAATGCACCCGATCCACCTTATAGGACACTCAACTGACATTTTGCTGCGTTTCGTACTATTTGGGTGGATTTGGGACCGTTTGGTTGCCTTACGGAACTCGGTGCAAAACGGGCCGAACTAGTGTGAAAGTTCGTGCCACGAAGTCGCGTCGGAATTTATCGCAACGAACGCAGCCGATCCACCCCATTGGACCCTAAATTGACATTTTCGTGTGTTTCGTGATATTTGGGTGTATTTGGGACCGTTTGATTGTCTTACCGAACTCCATGCAAAACGGGCCGAACTAGTGCAAAAGGTCGTGCCACGAAGTCGTGTCGTAATTTGTCACAACAAACACACCCGATCCACTCCATTGGACCCTAAACTTACGTTTTACTGCGTTTCGTACTATTTGGGAGCATTTGGGACTGTTTGGTTGCCTTACGAAACTCGGTGCAAAACGGGCCGAACTAGTGCAAAAGTTTGTGCCACGAAGTCGCGTCGGAATTTTTGGCAACGAATGCACCTGATCCACCTTATAGGACACTAAACAGATGTTTTGGTGCATTCCATACTATTTGGGTGCATTTGAGACCGTTTGGTTCCCTTACGAAACTTGGTGCAAAACGGGCCGCACTAGTGCAAAAGTGCGTGCCACGAAGTCGCATCGGAATTTTTCGCAACGAACACACCTGATCCACCTTATAGGACACTAAACTGATGTTCTGGTGCGTTTCGTACTATTTGGGTGGATTTGGGACCGTTTGGTTCCCTTACAGAACTCAGTACAAAACGGGACGACCTAGTGCAAAATTTCGTGCCACGAAGTCGCGTCGGAATTTTTTGCAACGAATGCACCCGATCAACTTTATAGGACACTAAACTGACGTTTTGGTGTGTTCGATACTATTTGGGTGCATTTGAGACCGTTTGGTTGCCTTACTGAACTCGGTGCAAATCAGGCCGAACTAGTGCAAAAGTTCGTGCCACGAAGTCGCGTCGGAATTTTTAGCTATGAATACACCCGATCCACCCCAATGGACCCTAAACTAAAGTTTTGCTGCGTTTTGTACTATTTGGGTGCATTTGGGACCGTTTGGTTGCCTTACGAAACTCGGTGCAAAACAGGTCGAACTAGTGCAAAAGTTTGTGCCACGAAGTCGCGTCGGAATTTTTGGCAACGAATGCACCCGATCCACCTTATAGGACACTAAACTGACGTTTTGGTGCGTTCCATACTATTTGGGTGCATTTGAGACCGTTTGGTTGCCTTACGAAACTTGGTGCAAAACGGGCCGCACTAGTGCAAAAGTGCGTGCCACGAAGTCGCATCGGAATTTTTCAGAACAAACGCACCCGATCCACCCCATTGGAACCTAAACTTACGTTTTGCTGTGTTTCGTACTATTTGGGACCGTTTGGTTGCCTTACGAAACACGGTGCAAAACGGGCCGAACTAGTGCAAAAGTTCGTGCCACGAAGTCGTGTCGGAATTTTTCGCAACGAATGTACTCGATCCACCTTATAGGACACTAAACTGACATTTTCGTGCGTTCCAAACTATTTGGGTGCATTTGAGACCATTTGGTTGCCTTACGAAACTCGGTGCAAAACGGGCAGAACTAGTGCAAAAGTTTGTGCCACGAAGTCGCTTCAGAATTTTCGCAACGAACGCACCCGGCCCAACATATAGGACACTAAACTGACGTTTTGGTGCGTTCCGTACTATTTGGGTGCATTTGGGACCGTTTGGTTGCCTTACGGAACTCGGTGCAAAACTAGTGCAAAAGTTCGTGCCACGAAGTCGCGTCGGTATTTTTCGCAACGAACGCGCCCGATCCACCTTATAGGACACTAAATTGACGTGTTGGTGCGTTTTGTACTATTTGGGTGGATTTGGGACCGTTTGGTTACCTTACCGAACTCAGTACAAAACGGGACGACCTAGTGCAAAATTTCGTGCCACGAAGTCGCGTCGGAATTTTTTGCAACGAATGCACCCAATCAACCTTATAGGACACTAAACTGACGTTTTGGTGTGTTCGATACTATTTGGGTGCATTTGAGACTGTTTGGTTGCCTTACTGAACTCAGTGCAAATCAGACCAAACTAGTGCAAAAGTTCGTGCCACGAAGTCGCGTCGGAATTTTTAGCTATGAATGCACCCGATCCACCCCAATGGACCCTAAACTAACGTTTTGCTGCGTTTGTACTATTTGGGTGCATTTGGGACCGTTTGGTTGCCTTACGAAACTCGGTGCAAAACAGGCCGAACTAGTGCAAAAGTTTGTGCCACGAAGTCGCGTCGGAATTTTTGGCAACGAATGCACCTGATCCACCTTATAGGACACTAAACAGATGTTTTGGTGCGTTCCATACTATTTGGGTGCATTTGAGACCGTTTGGTTGCCCTTACGAAACTTGGTGCAAAACGGGCCGCACTAGTGCAAAAGTGCGTGCCACGAAGTCGCATCGGAATTTTTCGCAACGAACACACCTGATCCACCTTATAGGACACTAAACTGATGATTTTGGTGCGTTTCGTACTATTTGGGTGGATTTGGGACCGTTTGGTTGCCTTACGGAACTCGGTGCATAACAGGCCGAACTAGTTCAAAAGTTCGTGCCACAAAGTCGCGTCGGAATTTTTCGCAACGAACGCACCCGATCCACCTTATAGGACACTAAACTGACATTTTGCTGCGTTTCGTACTATTTGGGTCGATTTGGGACCGTTTGGTTGCCTTACGGAACTCGGTGCAAAACGGGCCGAACTAGTGTGAAAGTTCGTGCCACGAAGTCGCGTCGGAATTTATCGCAACGAACGCAGCCGATCCACCCCATTGGACCCTAAATTGACATTTTCGTGTGTTTCGTGATATTTGGGTGTATTTGGGACCGTTTGATTGTCTTACCGAACTCCTTGCAAAACGGGCCGAACTAGTGCAAAAGTTCGTGCCACGAAGTCGTGTCGTAATTTTTCACAACAAACGCACCCGATCCACTCCATTGGACCCTAAACTTACGTTTTACTGCAGTTTCGTACTATTTGGGAGCATTTGGGACTGTTTGGTTGCCTTACGAAACACGGTGCAAAACGGGCCAAACTAGTGCGAAAGTTCGTGCCACGAAGTCGCATCGGAATTTATCGCAACGAACGCAGCCGATCCACCCAATTGGACCCTAAATTGACGTTTTGGTGTGTTTCGTACTATTTGGGTGTATTTGGGACCGTTTGGTTGCCTTACCAAACTCTGTGCAAAACGGGCCGAACTAGTGCAAAAGTTCGTGCCACGAAGTCGCGTCTGAATTTTTCGGAACAAACGCACCCGATCCACCCCATTGGAACCTAAACTGACGTTTTGCTGTGTTTCGTACTATTTGGGACCGTTTGGTTGCCTTACGAAACACGGTGCAAAACGGGCCGAACTAGTGCAAAAGTTCGTGCCACGAAGTCGTGTCGGAATTTTTCGCAACGAATGTACTCGATCCACCTTATAGGACACTAAACTGACATTTTGGTGCGTTCCATACTATTTGGGTGCATTTGAGACCATTTGGTTGCCTTACGAAACTCGGTGCAAAACGGGCAGAACTAGTGCAAAAGTTTGTGCCACGAAGTCGCTTCAGAATTTTCGCAACGAATGCACCCGGCCCAACTTATAGGACACTAAACTGACGTTTTGGTGCGTTCCGTACTATTTGGGTGCATTTGGGACCAGTTTGGTTGCCTTACGGAACTCGGTGCAAACGGGCAAAACTAGTGCAAAAGTTCGTGCCACGAAGTCGCGTCGTTATTTTTCGCAACGAACGCGCCCGATCCACCTTATAGGACACTAAAATGACGTGTTGGTGCGTTTCGTACTATTTGGGTGGATTTGGGACCGTTTGGTTGCCTTACAGAACTCAGTACAAAACGGGACGACCTAGTGCAAAATTTCGTGCCACGAAGTCGCGTCGGAATTTTTTGCAACGAATGCACCCGATCGAACCTTATAGGACACTAAACTGATGTTTTGGTGTGTTCGATACTATTTGGGTGCATTTGAGACCGTTTGGTTGCCTTACTGAACTCGGTGCAAATCAGGCCGAACTAGTGCAAAAGTTCGTGCCACGAAGTCGCGTCGGAATTTTTAGCTATGAATGCACCCGATCCACCCCAATGGACCCTAAACTAAAGTTTTGCTGCGTTTTGTACTATTTGGGTGCATTTGGGACCGTTTGGTTGCCTTACGAAACTCGGTGCAAAACAGGTCGAACTAGTGCAAAAGTTTGTGCCACGAAGTCGCGTCGGAATTTTTGGCAACGAATGCACCCGATCCACCTTATAGGACACTAAACTGACGTTTTGGTGCGTTCCATACTATTTGGGTGCATTTGAGACCGTTTGGTTGCCTTACGAAACTTGGTGCAAAACGGGCCGCACTAGTGCAAAAGTGTGTGCCACGAAGTCGCATCGGAATTTTTCGCAACGAACACACCTGATCCACCTTATAGGACACTAAACTGATGTTTTGGTGCATTTCGTACAATTTGGGTGGATTTGGGACCGTTTGGTTGCCTTACGGAACTCGGTGCATAACAGGCCGAACTAGTTCAAAAGTTCGTGCCACAAAGTCGCGTCGGAATTTTTCGCAACGAACGCACCCGATCCACCTTATAGGACACTAAACTGACATTTTGCTGCGTTTCGAACTATTTGGGTGGATTTGGGACCGTTTGGTTGCCTTACGGAACTCGGTGCAAAACGGGCTGAACTAGTGTGAAAGTTCGTGCCACGAAGTCGCGGCGGAATTTATTGCAACGAACGCAGCCGGTCCACCCCATTGGACCCTAAATTGACATTTTCATGTGTTTCGTGATATTTGGGTGTATTTGGGACCGTTTGATTGTCTTACCGAACTCCATGCAAAACGGGCCGAACTAGTGCAAAAGTTCGTGCTACGAAGTCGTGCCGTAATTTTTCACAACAAACACAACCGATCCACTCCATTGGACCCTAAACTTACGTTTTACTGCGTTTCGTACTATTTGGGAGCATTTGGGACAGTTTGGTTGCCTTACGAAACACGGTGCAAAACGGGCCAAACTAGTGCGAAAGTTCGTGCCACGAAGTCGCATCGGAATTTTTCGCAACGAACGCAGCCGATCCACCCAATTGGACCCTAAATTGACGTTTTGGTGTGTTTCGTACTATTTGGGTGTATTTGGGACCGTTTGGTTGCCTTACCAAACTCTGTGCAAAACGGGCCGAACTAGTGCAAAAGTTCGTGCCACGAAGTCGCGTCTGAATTTTTCGGAACAAACGCACCCGATGCCACCCCATTGGAACCTAAACTTACGTTTTGCTGTGTTTCGTACTATTTGGGACCGCTTGGTTGCCTTACGAAACACGGTGCAAAACGGGCCGAACTAGTGCAAAAGTTCGTGCCACGAAGTCGTGTCGGAATTTTTCGCAACGAATGTACTCGATCCACCTTATAGGACACTAAACTGACATTTTCGTGCGTTCCATACTATTTGGGTGCATTGGAGACCATTTGGTTGCCTTACGAAACTCGGTGCAAAACGGGCAGAACTAGTGCAAAAGTTTGTGCCACGAAGTCGCTTCAGAATTTTCGCAACGAACGCACCCGGCCCAACATATAGGACACTAAACTGACGTTTTGGTGCGTTCCGTACTATTTGGGTGCATTTGGGACCGTTTGGTTGCCTTACGGAACTCGGTGCAAAACTAGTGCAAAAGTTCGTGCCACGAAGTCGCGTCGGTATTTTTCGCAACGAACGCGCCCGATCCACCTTATAGGACACTAAATTGACGTGTTGGTACGTTTTGTACTATTTGGGTGGATTTGGGACCGTTTGGTTACCTTACCGAACTCAGTACAAAACGGGACGACCTAGTGCAAAATTTCGTGCCACGAAGTCGCGTCGGAATTTTTTGCAACGAATGCACCCGATCAACCTTATAGGACACTAAACTGACGTTTTGGTGTGTTCGATACTATTTGGGTGCATTTGAGACTGTTTGGTTGCCTTACTGAACTCGGTGCAAATCAGGCCGAACTAGTGCAAAAGTTCGTAACACGAAGATCGCGTCGGAATTTTTAGCTAATGAATGCACCCGATCCACCCCAATGGACCCTAAACTAACGTTTTGCTGCGTTTTGTACTATTTGGGTGCATTTGGGACCGTTTGGTTGCCTTACGAAACTCGGTGCAAAACAGGCCGAACTAGTGCAAAAGTTTGTGCCACGAAGTCGCGTCGGAATTTTTGGCAACGAATGCACCTGATCCACCTTATAGGACACTAAACAGATGTTTTGGTGTGTTCCATACTATTTGGGTGCATTTGAGACCGTTTGGTTGCCTTACGAAACTTGGTGCAAAACGGGCCGCACTAGTGCAAAAGTGCGTGCCACGAAGTCGCATCGGAATTTTTCGCAACGAACACACCTGATCCACCTTATAGGACACTAAACTGATGTTTTGGTGCGTTTCGCACTATTTGGGTGGATTTGGGACCGTTTGGTTGCCTTATGGAACTCGGTGCTTAACAGGCCGAACTAGTTCAAAAGTTCGTGCCACAAAGTCGCGTCGGAATTTTTCGCAACGAACGCACCCGGATCCACCTTATAGGACACTAAACTGACATTTTGCTGCGTTTCGTACTATTTGGGTCGATTTGGGACCGTTTGGGTTGCCTTACGGAACTCGGTGCAAAACGGGCCGAACTAGGTGTGAAAGTTCGTGCCACGAAGTCGCGTCGGAATTTATCGCAACGAAC